>NC_046663.1:78135648-78182885 GCF_010883055.1 Belonocnema kinseyi
AGGGAGCTCTTCTTAATATTTTGACACCAAAATCATGTCGATACACCTTACCGACTGCGAGTAAAGCCACCCACGCTTTAACTTGACAGACTGTATAAGAATGAGCATTCTCTCTGTGGATCATTCCCAAGATCCATGAACCTTCAACTATGCGTCCACGCTCAAACTTCCGGCGACCGATCTTACATTCGTCAATTTCGACAATTTCGCCGACACCTCCTATTTTTCCCTCGTTACCAAATTGTGTATCGAGAGCAGCCATACATACCTCCCGACAAAAAGAGAAGTGATTGGAAACTGATTCCCTATTTCGAAAAATTGCACCGAGAGTAAAGATATTGTAATTTCGATACATTGTGATTGGTTTGGTGCTTAGTGCAAGAGAAAAATGAAAAAATGATCAGTACTGATAGTACTGATCGACTATTGGACAAAATAAGCGAGTTTGTTGTTAGTGAAAAGACGGAATGAACTACGAGCAGCTATCCGCGCGCGGAGATTCAGAGAATGGGTGGGAGGAGTGAAGCTTCAAAATAAGCCTCCTCCTGGTCTCCTTTCGACCAATGTCAGCTCTCGTAAGTTTCGTTTATCCCATCCATTCTACGCGCTCGTACTCAACCTTCCAAGAATTTTTTATGTTCAGTAATTCTGCGATTTTTAATATTTAAAGTTCATACAGCCTTCCAGGAATTTTTCATACAATTTAAGTAGCACTGCTAAACATTTTGCAGTATATCTGTGATTTTTCATATTTATCGTCTATTTTATAGAAAACTATCAGTTTTAGGGTAAAAACATATTGAACATAAAATATGTATATTCAAAAGGATCTACAACTTTAATTGGAACCTTTTTATACATTTTCACTATTCACTGAGATAAATGTACACTGTAAAAAAAATCTATTGAATTTTACATCTCTGGCGGATGTAAGTAAAAGGAACCTCGTGTATCGGAGTAACTTTACGAATCTGTTGTGATATTCCAATTCGGCCCATAGTTTTACATGCGAAAATTAAAAATTCATTATGTGAAAGAATAAAATAAAATTGATCAGGGCGACAGGTTTCGAACACTCGAAAGCTCAAACTTCGTACAATTTCATGGAGATTAAAGAAACACAAGCCGGACACGTTACCACTTACCTAAAACACATAAGATACTATGGGTATTTTTTTGATGTTTAAATTTTCCGTAAAATAATATGAAATATACGTTTTGAATAACCGCATTTTTTCCGTTATAATAGCAGAAAATGTAAAAGGCAAAATAGAAATAGCTCGGATTCGGTCTACTTTGTGTGAAAGCTGTCAAAAAATTTAACCAAAGCTGTCAATTTCCTCGCATTAAAAATAAAAATGCTCCAAAATTGAAGGATGAAGGCATCGATAAACAACAAACACGAGAGACGCTTTCGTATTCCCATATTATTTGATTAATTATTCTAAATTTTAAATTAATTATAAATACAAAATTTTACAGTTTCCGCCAGGGTAAAATTAAAGATTTTTTATAAAATTAAAAATCTCGATGTAATTTTCAATCACAGGAAAGTGGTTTTACCGACGCATGGTATTTTTACATGCTGCGACTGCATTTTCCCTTATCAATGTAAAGTTCGTTCGAGGGAATGTGTAATTTTATTTTTATCGAGTGTGTAATATTACACTGCTGTTCGAGGGTCCTTTTATTTACATCGCTAGAGGATATAATTTCACATACTTTTGTAAAATCACACAGAGGAGTTTGTGATATTTAAAATGATATAATATTTAATTTTCCGAAACTTTGTAATTTTACACAAATCTTTTTTTACAGTGTAAAGAAACATGATTTTTATGGGTTTTTCATGGTTTTTACCATGAAAATCTAATTTGCGGGTATTTTCACTTTCATATTCGTGATCAGCGCGTCAAAATACATAGGTATACGAAGTTTCGAATTAATCGGAGGTAAGCGCTTTTCGGAACTTTATCCATTATTTGTTTATTTTACAAACGAATTCTATGAACAAGTGCATAGTTTGGGACTTTATGAAAGAAAGTAATTGTTTTTCATTGTTAGCAGCTTTAAATTATATAAGTATTGGTGTTTAGTCATGAATAATTGTCATAAGATATTATTTGTGTAATTTATAAAGAAATGCAGTTTGACCATTTATTGAAAAAAATTATTTATTTTTCTTTCTGATCGGCATTAAATTATATAAGTGATAATATTTAGAGCTGAAGGCTTTTCGTTTGATATTATTTAATTTTCATGAGTAAATTTTATGAATAAATGCATAGTTTGTCCATTTATAGAAATAAAGTAAACTTTTTTCTTTCTAATCACCTTAAAATGATATTATTAGTGATTTTTAGTGATGGAGATTTGTCATTCGATATTATTTGTTTAGTTTATAAACAAATGTATAGTTTAGTCATTTATAGAGAGAAACTGATCTTTCTTTTATTATTGCCTTCAAATAATATCGCTGGAAATGCTTTGTGATGTTCTATAATAGCTTCCAAGTTGTCTATAAATGACCAAAATACATAATAATATGAATTATAAGCCTTTCGCGGTAAAGTTTTTTCTAAATGTAGAAAAATATTTATTCCAGTTTCAGTAAATAAGAGTTATATGGGAAATTGCTTTATTTAAAGAGATAGAAATACTGCGTCTTAATTCCATAAACAAACATTATATTCAAATTGCAGAAGAAAGGTACGTCTAACTCATAAGAGTGAAGCAAAACGACTGTCGACTAAGGTCCTAGACTTAGGTCATAAAATTGGCCCACTCACGCCCTTTTTAAAACAGTCAGCCCTGTACTTCAGATCATGGCATTCGTCACTTCACAGCAAAACCATAAAACTAAACACTCACTTCTCTATGCATTCTTAAAATCGTGAGAGGAGATTAACTTTTGCTTTACAATCTCACGCATTCCAATATTCTTTCTAATACTCAACACGCCCCCTCAAAAATTAATCGACGACAATTATTTTTATTTACATACTTACATACGACTTCAGGACTTAATTTTACTAAATGTGACGTACGTACCCTTCTTCTGCTTTCTGGGAAGTTACATATGGCCCAAGATTCGTTGCAAGGATTGGGGAAAACCCAGAAAAACCCAATCAGACCATTCTAATATTTATATATTGTTTCACCACCAAACATTACATACAATATGTACATTGTTCTCAATCGCTTATTCTAAACCCATTTTGGTTCTCAGCTCTACAAATCTTGCAGCTGGCAGCGGCTTCGTTAGCATATCAGCTAACTGTTCACCTGTAGGAATATACATAGATTTTATTCAATTTTTCTCTACTTGTTCGCTTGAAAAATGATATTTTATGTCAATATGTTTGGATCTTTTATGGCTCGTTGGATTATTTGCAATGCTTATACAACCGTTATTATCTTTGTAGATAATTATTGGTTTTGAAATATTTATACTAATACTATTTGCTAACGATTTTAGCCACATTGCTTCTTTTACTGCCTCCAAAAGAGCCATATATTAAGCTTCAGTAGATGAAGCTGCCACAAACAACTGTTTCTTTGTATTCCAACATATTGTAAATTTTTCAAATAATTTAAATACATAGCCAGTTGTGCTTTTTCTATCATTTTCGTTATGACCACCCCAATGAGAATCAACATAAACACATAATAGTTGCTCATAATGTCCCCTGGTATATGTTAATTTAATATCAATAGAGCCCTTGAGATATCTTAATACTCTTTTTAGACATTGCCACAATTCCTTATTATTTTTATTCGAGAATCTACTCAAAATATTTATTGCAGTACTTAAATCAGGCCGCGAACAAACTATTAAATACATTAAACGCCCAATAAGATTTCGGCAAGGAGCATCATACTTTTCGTCTGAATTTAAGGCAGTATAATCTAATTTACACTCAAGAGGTGTGCTTACAGCTTTGCAATCAGCCATCTTGAATTTATCAAGAATTGTTTTAATGTACGCACTCTAATTTAAGGTAATTCTATCCTCATTTCCATCTATTTTTATCCCAACAAAGAGTTTAATTTCATTCAAATCTGTCATACGAAATGTATTCATTAAATAATTCTTGAAACTTCTCATTGTTTCATCATTAGCAGTGGCAATTACTAAATCATCCACATAGAGAACAACATAGATATTTTCAGATATATTCCCTTTGTCTAAAATATAAATACATCGATCAACAGATGAATTTCGAAAACCTTTATCAATTAGAGTTTGTTCAAATACTTCAAACCAGCATTTGGCTGCTTGTTTCAGTCCATATATGGCTCTATTTAATTTGCAAACTTGGTTATCTTTACATTTAATACCTTCAGGTACTTTCATATAAATTTCTTCTTTTAATTTACCATTTAAAAAAGCACTTTTGACATCCATATGATGAATCAATAAATTAAACTGATTTGAAAAAGCCGTTATGAATCTGAAGCTTGAAATTCTTGCGTCTGGCGCAAAAGTTTCATTATAGTCAATCAGATACTCTTGACTGAAAACGCGAGCAACGAGGCGAGCTTTGTATCTTAATGGATTTCCAAATTCATCGTTTTTAATAGTAAAGATCCATTTACATTCTACTATATTTTTATTTTCAGGCTTCGTTACTAAAGTCCAGGTGTTATTAACTAAAAGTGAATCAATTTCATCTTTAATAGCTTTTTTCCACTCTACTCTATCAACTCTGTTTTCAATTTCATGAATTGAAGTGGGCATTTTACATAAAAGTGATTGAGCGCACATGATATAATCGTCTGATATATCATCTTCATTATATGATATATGAAAACGATTTTTAATCCTTTCACTCCTTCTAGGCTCAGGGAATTTTTCGACTTCTAATTGTTTATCTTGAGATGTTGACTCAGTGTGCAAATTTATATCTGTTTCAATTACAGATTTCTCAACCTCAGTACCTAATTTAGCAACTTTATTAGGATTAATTTTAATTCTTGATTCTAATGTACCTGATTTATCATTATCAGATTTATGAGACTTTTCAACTGATTTTGACAGAATGTCAGATGCATCAGTTACATTTTGGGAGTCTTCTGAATTAACCTCTTCAGGTCTTACCACAGGCCTGGACACCAAGAAAGTGGTCTCATCAACAATAACGTCTCGAACTACACAGAACTTTCCACTTTCTACGTCCCACACTTTATAACCATTTGGTTCATACCCTACTAATATACCCTTCCAGGATTTTTCATCAAATTTGGTCTTTCTGGTTTTATTATGTACATAAACTGTAGAACCAAAAACCAAAAACGGGCTTTCTCCGTTATTGCCCTAATCATTCGTTCTGACACACCATTTAACTGTGGGGTTCGTGGAATTGTCAAGTGATAACTAATACCTTTTTGCACACAAAAGTCTTTCATCTCATTTGATAAATATTCCCTTCTATTATCACTATACAAATGAACTATTTTCAAATTAAAATGAGTCTCACTTTTTGCAATAAAATCTTTAAAAACTGAGAAAACATCTGATTTATAGGCAGTTAAATATGTAGCACAATAGTGAGTAAATTCATCAACAAAGATCACAAAATAGTTTTTATTATCAACCATTGAAGGAGTGATTGGACCGCAAACATCAGAATGAACAATAAATAACGGCGTTTCACATAAGTTTTATCTTTAGACTTCTCAAAAGGTAATCGTGCTTGTTTGCCGTTCATGCACGCTTCACACAAATTATCGTTTGGAATCACATGATCAATTTGGCTCATGTCACTTATCATTTTTTTATTTTTTAATTCTATAAATTTTGATCTTCCAATATGACCCAAACGTTGATGCCATAATTCATAATTACTACATATGACATTATTTGCCTGATTCTGATCGTTTATCATATTATTTTCAACAACAAAAACGACATAATACAACTTTCATACCAGCTTGTTGCATTTTTATTACTGGAAGTAGATTATTTGGAATGTCAGGACAATAGAGCACATTTTCCAGAACTCCTGGGATGCCCAAATTAGTTGTGGCCTGGATTGTGCCCTTCTTTGTCGCACTTATGAAGGATCCATTTTTTGCAATAGAAATCTTCATAGGAGATTGCAATTCAATGAAGCTGCGGAACAAATCATCCCTCTTGACAATATGGTCCGAAGCTCCAGAGTCGAGAAGGAAAGTAACTTTTCCTTCTTTTTCAGGTAAACAGTCTCCAGCCATGAAAGCAAAACCAGATGTGCTTGTAAATGAAGTCGATGGTTTTTCAGTTATTTGAACGTTTTGAACAGTTCTATTTCTATCATTTTGGTATTGAAGTCCTCTTTTGTAGTGGTACCAATTTTTCTTTATGTGTCCTTTCCTGCCACAGTGATGACATTTAACCTCAAAAGTAGATGAGACACCTTGTCAGTTTCATCTAATTTAGCACCTGCTGCTGAAAACTTAGTAATCAAATCGTCGAAAATATTTCTTTCGCAGTACACTCTGCCTTTGCAAAACCGAGAAACGAGTCAGATAAGTACTCAACAATTACACTTTTGGCAGTTCTCTCGGCTTTATTCCACTCATCATTCACGTTAACCGGAATTTCACTATCTTTTTATTACTTTAATTACTTTTATTAATTTAATTACGTCTAACTCAGTTAACAATGCACGTATTCTAAACTTCCAAAAACTATATTTTTCTCCATCAAATGGTTTGATGTTCCTTTTCATTTTTAAACTTTCCATTGTCACTTATCACGCAAAAAAAACTTCACAAAATTGTAAAATCTTCACAGTTTCTTTACAGTTTCATCACTTCAGATTTTTGTTTAAATTAATCAAAATATCGCGAATTTCTGGGCCCATAACCTATGGGAAATTGCTTTATTTAAAGAGATAAAAATACTTCGTTTTAATTCTATAAACAAACAGTTTATTCAAATTGCAGAAGAAAGGTACGTCTAACTCATAAGAGTGAAGCAATACGACTGTCGACTAAGGTCCTAGACTTGGTTATAAAAATGGCCCACTCACGCCCTTTTTAAAACAGTCAGCCCTGTACTTCAGATCATGGCATTCGTCACTTCACACCAAAACTATAAAACTAAACACTCACTTCTCTATGCATTCTTAAAATCGTGAGAGGAGATTAACTTTTGCTTTACAATCTCACGCATTCCGATATTTTTTCTAATTCTCAACAAGTTACGATACTAATCACAAAATAGGTACCACGTTGAATTCAATATTGAAACGCTTAAGTTTGTAGTCGGAATAAACTGTTCACTTTTAAAACATAAAAGATGAATTTTCAAACAAGTAAGATGATTTTTTATCCAAATAGTTTAACTAAAATTCTTACAATGCAGCAATTTTTACTAAGTGTCGTCCCGAAATTCGGGATGACTAGCCTAGTCTCACCATTTGGCTAGTCGTCCTGAAATTCGGGATGATTAGCCTATTTTCACCATTTGGCTAATTGTTCTGAAAATGATGTATTTTTTAAATTTTACTGCTTTTGAGTAAGCCAAAGCTTCACTCGCCAATTTGAGCGCGCCTAGGGCGCGCGACTGTTGGTTCTCGCGTTTTGCGCTCGATAATATATTTATCTCGCGCTCCGCGCTCGGTTTTTGCATTACCCAACACATTTGTGCACAGAAAACAATGCGAAATTTTGTACATTCTATGTTAAAAACTATTATATCAAATGTCTATTACAATTTTTTTGTGTGTACCTTGGTCTGGTACTGCTTATTCTGATATTGCAAAATAATGTTCACATTTTATTTTTCCTGATCCTAATAGGGCCCTGCTGTATTATACATGCTCTAATTTTTTTAAATTTTGGGCTAATCAAAAAATTCGGCCAGAATAGTCTTAAAATATATTTGGTATCTGGTGAAAATTTTTAATGAAATTTTTGGATCTATGAAAAAAAAATTTTTTCTATTTTTTGAAAATTTTGAAAAGTATATAACTTTTCTCATTTTCATTAAAATTAAAAATTTTATTTGGATAATTTGCATGTATTTAACCCATCTATAAGAAACTTTGACAAACATTTTTATAATATTAAGAAAAAAAATTTGAAAATTTTGAAAATGCTCCCAATTATTTAATTTTGGTTCGAAATATCTGATTAACTAACTTAGCCTTCATTTTGGATACCTTCAGAAATGTGTCAAATGCGGACTCGATTGGAAAAATCCTTCAAAAGTTAGCGTGGCTACAACATTCAGGTAACCATGCATACATACAGACATACAGACACCGATGAAATTTTATGATTTTCGGATTCTGTGAGTGCCGAAACGTAAAGATTCGTTAAAAACAAGAGATCGAAAATTTGGACGATTACATTACATTCTCAGGAATGAGAATGTAAAAATTAGAAACAAATAAAACTAAAAGCTGGTTATGTTTTATAAACCCAGTGGGCACAAAATTTGGCGACGTCTTTACTACATCGTTACGACATATTTACGACAACTTTACTATACCCTATGTCCATGCCGTTAAGTCGTCTTTATGATATCGTAAATATATCGTATGATCGGACGATGTCTTTACGACATCGTAAAGACACTGTAACGACATGGACATAGGATGTCGTAAAGATGTCGTTACGATATCGTAAAGACGTCGCCAAATTTTGTGCCCACTGGAAAGTGTAGTCCCTGAAGCTTTAACTTATCCAAATCAATTTATATATTTTCTCTGTGTCCCCGTAGTCTCAAGTTCGTTCGAAACTTACCTAGGATTTCTGCGCGCTTGGATTGAATCTTACTTTTATCATTTGAAGCTTGATAAAACTATGAAAATTTTATATTTTTATTTATTTAAGTTACTAATACAAATTCACCAAAAGTCTACAGGTAAACCTGAAACACTCAAAAAAAATTATGGCTAATTCAACTAGAATAAAGTGTTAAATATATGCCCTTACTATAAATTCTGGTTAAAAGTATCAGAAGTTTCTGGTTGACAATTTTATGATTAATGTAACCAAAAATTCAGGTAAATGTAACTGTAAGTTCTGGGAAGGTTAACCAGAAATATTTACGAGACAGTTTTCTGGTAGCTTAAGAATACAACGTCCTGGTCAACATAACCAGATGTTCTGGTGAACTCAATCAGATATTCTGGTAGATGTCGATTTTCGACTATTGAATTTCGATACTCTTCTACCTTCATGGAGTCTTCCTAACCCCCTCTGAAATTAAAAGGACTACATCCCAGTGGGCACAAGATTTGGCGACGTCGTTACGACATCTTTACGAAATTTTTCGACATCCGATGTCCCTGTCGTTTCGGTGTCTTTACGATAGCGATGGACAAAGGATATCGTAAAGTTATCGTAAAGATGTCGTAACGATGTCGTAAAGACGTTGCCAATTTTTGTGCCCACTGGGATGTTACTTCGCAAATACCCACATTCTCGAACATTTACTTTATTTATTTATTTTCACAATGTTAATATTTTAGAAAATATTTTTCAAAAACACTCAAAAAATCTGTGCCTAGTTTGTAAATATTCCTGTAGCACTGATGTTTGGACAGATAACGCGCAATTCCTTCTTATAACACAACTAAATTCACGTTTTACTATAATTATTTATACTTATATAACTGAAAGTACAATTAACAAATCGCGATTGTTCGAGAATGGAAAATCTACGCCAAAGCGTCAATTAACACATCCAGCAAAATGACATAAGACAAAACACAGATTTCTGGAAATCGACAAAAGATCGCGACACTTCTGCTACCAGAAATATTAAACAGGACAGTTTTAAACAGGAAAAATCAACCAGAGTTCATTAACTAGAATTTTCTAGTCATACTAACCATAATTTCGAATTAAAATAACTTAAAAAATTTTAACAAGACGCGTCTAGTAACTTTAACTAGAAAATTTTTTTGAGTGATCGCCCTTAAAAAATACTCTCTGTATCTAATGAAAATTTTTCCGTAAAATGCCATTTGTTTGTGAAAATAAGGAATATCTTGGTAAAAAGTTGAAAATTTCTTTAAATTGGCCTTGCTGCAAGAAATAATTTAAATCACACCCATAAACCTTTCCAATATCTCATGAAGGGAAAGACGGCCTTGTGTCTAATAACAGAAATAATGTAAGGTCAGATCCCCTACCCCTTTTCAAATGCCCAATGAGGGGCGGAAAAATTTTTTTAAACATAATAAATGACCTTCTTTTGAATGTGGATTTGATAACCCTGGGACTGTTCACAGAAATAATATAAGATCACACCCTTGTCCCTTTTGTAACGCCTCGTGGTGGGCCGGAAGGCACACCTTTGATTGGTCACAGAAATAATGTTAGATCACCTATCTGCCCCTTTTCCATAGTCTCGGGGGGGGGGGGTCACAGAAATCATGTAAGATCACACTCTACCCCTTTTCCAATGCATTATGGAGGCGGGAAGGCACACCTGTGACTAGTTACAGAAATAATGTAAGATCACATTCTATCCCTTTTTCAGCGTCTCGTGGGAGGAAGGGATGGCAGCCCTATGACTGATTAAAGAAATAATGTAAGATCACACCCTACCCCTTTTCCAACACATTATGGGGGCGGGAAGGCACCCTTGTGACTGGTCATAGAAATAATGTAAGATCACACCCCTGCCCCTGTTACAACGCTTCGCGGTGGACGAGGAGGCACCCCTGTGACTGATCACAGAAATAATTTAAGGTCACACCCTACCCCTTTTCCAACGCATTATGGGGGCAGAAAAGGACCCCTATGACTGATCACAGAAATATATCACGTTACGCTCTTACCTCTTTTCCAGCGCCTGGTCGTGTGCTGGAAGGCACCTATGTGACTGGTCACATAAATAATTCAAGTCACATTTTTACGCATTTCCAATGTCTCGTGGGGGAGCGTGGGCAAAAAGGTACCCTTATGACTAGTCATATATAATTTAATTGTCAGTCCTACCCCTTACTAATATCTTGGAGAAGGTGGATGATTGGTCACAGACATAATGAAAGTCACAACCGCAACTCTTTTGACTGTTCCGCGGGGTGGGGTGGGGCGTCCTTCTGACTAGACACATGAATAATTTAAGTCACACTTCTTCCCCTCACAAATTTCTTAAGGTGTTCCTTAAAATAAAACTGGGAGTTAGTGGGGGAAAGCTAAAAAAGAGAATGAGGTGAGTAGGAGGACGGTCGATTCCATCAAAAACATCTCTTTTTCCAGCTAGTTTTCAAATACTCTCTTTTCGCAACTTTATCCTATAATTTTTTCCATCGCAAATTAATTTTTATTTTTATTTCAGTTTAAAGTTTTCGAAAAACTATCTTTCCTTCAAACGAAACGCGATATCAAGTTGAAAATTTGAGAAACTAAATATGAAGCATTAAGAAACGTTTGTGTGGTCCTAAATTTTAATAATAATGAAAAAAAGTTATTATGTACAATTTTTTTACTTTTCTCATAATTATAAAAATTTATGATCATAAAAAGGTTTTTTAGTACTTCATATTTAATTTCCCCAATTTTTAACTCGATATCGCTTTTCGTGTGAACGTAAGTTGATTTTGAAAAACATGTGAGCCAAATTTTTGAGGTAACGCTCAGATTGCTGCCTTAACCGTGTTAATTTATAAAATAAAATATTAATAATTTGTTTTTATATTTCGTAATTTAAATAATAAAATTTGAAAGAAGTTGGCGGTAAGCCTGTTTTTAATAGATTCCGCTCTGTATAACCTAATTATCTTAATGTTGGTAGAGGTAGAACAGCTGATAAAACTATAAACTAAAAATTAAGTGACAGGTGGAGACAGGAACGAAGATTTTTCCATGATAGGTACTGTATTAATTGATTAACAGGAATGAGTATTTTCTATCATATTAAAATAAAATTTTAAAGATGATAAGGCTGAAAAATAGTGCGAGGCTCGAGGACTGAAGATTACTTTATTTTATAAACCATAATTGCAATGGTAACATTTTTTCAGAACGATAGCAAAAATGAGACATTTTTTAATTATTATTTTTTATCTTCAAATAGATAACTTAATAAATTACATTCTCAATGAAAATGAATATCGAAGTATCTAAAGAATGTACATAATTAACAGGATATCGAATCTAATTGTTATAAACAAACTACATTAACAAAATATCAACATCGTGGAAATTTTGCTTGAAAAGTATATTTGCAAGTCCAAATTACTTCATTTTATCAACACGATCATATTCGATCATGAGAATGTGTTGCCTGCTATAATTTTGTTTAATTCATAAAAAAATTATATAAACAAATGCATAGTTTAGGCATTTATTGACCGAAAGTTATCTTTTTTTCTTTCTTAGTACCTTTAAATTATATTAGGGATAATAATTATTGATAAATGTTGGTCATACGATATTATGTGTTAATTTTATAAACAAATTATGTAAACAAACGCATACTTATGTCATTTATAGAGAGAAAGTAATCGTTTTTCTCTTTATTTTTCTTCAAATTACAGAAGTAGTGATTCTTAGTGACGAAGAATTGTGAGTCGATATTATTTGTTTATTTGGTAAACAAATGCATGCTTTGACCATTCATGAACAGAAAGTAACCGTTTTTCGTTCTAATCGTCTTTAAATGATATTAGTCGTGATTTTTATTGATGCATACTTGTCATTTGATATCATTTATTTATTTTACAAACAAATTTTATGAGCAAAAGCATAGTTTGGCAATTTTTGGGCAGAAAGTAATTGTTTTTCATTCCTCACGCCTTCAAACTATATATTTATCATCGTATAGGTGACATTTTTGAATAAATATAAATATATTAAATATTTTTATTAACAAATTAAAAATTGCTTTTCTAAGATGTTGGTATTATATAAATTAAAAACGACAAAAATTACTTCTAATCTAATATAATCTTTCTCATTCTATAGAAGGATTCCCTACATTTTTAATTCCTTACGCACATATATCTCATCTCATAAGGGGCCATCCATAAATTACGTCACCAAATTGAGGGGGGGGGTCGCCTCGAAAACTACGTTCTTTAAAAGGGGGCACTTTTCTCATTTTTGAAAAGAAATATTTTTCCCTTGTTTTAAAGAATTTTCCCTGGTTCTCGTTTTTGCTCATAAATGCGAAGAAAATTTTTAAAATGTTGGTAATAATTTTTTTTGGTGTGAAATAGTCTACTATTATATGTTTGGATCAAAATTAATCTTGTTTAATTAAAAGTTCGACTATTTGGTTGAAAATTTAATTATTTTGTTCAAAATATACCTTGTTTGTTAAAAAGTCACCTTTTTGGTAAAAAATTTAACAACTTTCTTCAAAATTAATATTTTTTCAATTGAAGATTTATCTCTTTAGTTTACACTTGAAATATTCTATTTTTTTTATTCAGAATTCAACTCTTCGGTTCAAAATGTATCTTTTATAGTTGAAAATCTTGGAAATATTTTTAGCTAAATCTTCAACTATAGTATTTGGTTGAATGTTGAACGCTTTTAATAAAAATTCTTTTTTTTTCCTATTTGAAGACTAATTATTTAGTTCAAATTTCATTTGTTTGATTGAAAATTGAAGTATTTTGGTGAACCTTATTTTGGCAGCAACTTTTTTTGCTTTTTTTTGTGTTTTGCTGAAAATTATTCTCTTTTGTTAGAACAATCATTCCGAGGGAAAATTCGTTTTCTGCGTTGAAATTCTTTTTTTTTTATAAAACATGCAGTTGTTTATCTAAAAATATAACCATTCCATTTTTTTGTTAAATATTTATCCTTTATAAATTGAAAGTTCAACTCTTCACTAAAAAAATTCTAGTACCAGAAATTCGAGTAAATTTAACCAGAAGTTCTGGTAAGGTTAACCAGAAATATTTACTATACAGTTTTCTGGTAGCTTAAGAATACAAGGTTCTGGTCAACATACAACATAATCAGATTTTCTACCCCACTTAACCAGATGATCTCGTACACTCAACCAGATATTCCGGTAGATGTTGATTTTCAACTATTTAATTTAGATACTCTTCTACCTTCATTGAGTTTTCCTAACCCCCTCTCAAATTAAAAGGACTACATGTTACATTTTCCCAAAGAAAATAATCCAACAAAAGTTTCCGACTATAGGTGAATTTTCTATAGGTGAATATATTAAATAATAAATGGCGATAGATATAATACTCGAAGCAAAAGTAGCGTGTTGTTGATGCGATCTGTTTCTGAAACTATTCGTTAAGACTATTTTGTTTGTGATTTTCCATCATATACATGTAGATCACTTGGTCAACACCCACATTCTCGAACATTCACTTTATTTGTTTATTTATTGTCACAATCTTAATATTTCAGGGAATATTTTTCAAAGACACCCCAAAAATCTGTGCCTGGTTTGGAAATATTCATGTAGCACTGATGTGCAGACAGATAACGCGCAATTTCTTCTTGTAACACAACTAAATTCACGTTTTACTATAATTATTTATACTTATATAACTAAAAATACAATTAACAATTCACGATTGTTTGGGAATTGGAGATTTACGCCAAAGTGTCAATTAACATATATAACATATAAACAAAGTGACATAAGACCAAAGACAGATTTCTGGAAAGCGACAAAAGATCGCGACATTTATGTTACCGGAAATAGTAACCAGAACAGTTTTAACGAGGAAGAGTCAACCAGAGTTCATTAACTAGAATTTTCTAGTCATATTAGCCATAATTTCGGATTAAAATAACTAGAAATTTTTTAACCAGGCGTGTCTAGTAACTTTAACTAGAACTTTGAAAATTCATATATGTGGTTGATAACTGGTATTTTTTGGTAGAAAATTAATCTTCTGTGTTGAAAATGTATCATCATTGTTGGTTCAAAATTAATCTGTTAGGGTGAAAATTTAAATATTTTGTTAAAGTCATCTTTTTTGGTTAAAAAAATTAACGTTTTTGTTGAGAATTCAAATAAATTACAAAAAAAATTGTCTTTTCGATTTCAAAATTAAATAATATTTCATATTAATATTTAATAACAATTTAGTAAAGTAATTCAAGCATTTGGTTAAAAATTAATTTTTATCCGTTAAAAATTCGTCTCTTTTGGTAGTAAGTCTGTTTTGATAAAAAATTCAACTATTTCGTTGAAAACGTATATTTCGACTTTAAATGTTAGGGATTTAGAGCGCTTAAAATTGAATTCAATATAATATCTGGATTAAATTTATTTAAAAAAAATATTTCACTATTTTCGTGAAAATTAAACCATTTCCTTTGTTTTGAGCCAATTTTTGGCTGTAATTTTGGTTGTTTTAATGTTTTTATTTATCCTTGGTTCATTACTGAAGCTTACAGTTTATCAAGTGGTAGATTAGGAATATTGGCGAAAGAGGTGTTACGATTGGTAACGGGGGGGAGGGGGGCGAAGAAGTAAATAAAAGGCCAAAATTGGTAACGCAGTTTATGGACGGTTCCTATGTAATGATACTGTTTGTCGCAAAAAAAATCGAACACAATCGTACAAAGCCTTATAATCTGAGTATCACAAAGGGTCGTTGGAATGTATAGAAGAATGTAGTCTGCGAAACTTAAAAAAAAACAATGGCTAAATTTATACCTTTCTATGTATATATAATCAAATTGGTGTTTCGGTCAAGGTATTTTCTTTATTTGCGGTGGTACGGCACTTTATTTGGCCATTGCATTTTTGCACGACAAACAAAAACTTGTTCGATTCTAAAAAGTGTGTGGAGGATTCCAGAATATTAACCGTTTCCGATCCATGGCTACGCCTTCTCTCCCTAGTCAAGGTCCTCATTTTGCCCGAAGATCTCGACACGTGTTTCGTGCTATTCAGGAATTTCCTGAAACACATAAAATATCCAAAAAAATTTAAATACCTCAAAAAGTTTTGTTGTAAAAATTCCTGTCGTGCTTTCTTAATTTTCACTACACACATACGCGTAGAGGAAGCACTCATTGTCAGCATTTAATCCATGGAATTCCAGTGAGAAAATTCTAAGCGTTTAAATAAAGTCGAGAGGAAAATATCACAACAATGGGAAAAATGTACATTAACTAACATTATACCTGCAAAGTTAATTACAGAGTATGATGTGCGCTATTCTACCATGAAACTGCAATAATCTTCTATTACACTGTGTTACAAAAAAACTCAATGCACTCAACTCCCGATAGAAGACTGGTTTCGGACATGGCTGGCCTTAGACTTGGTCCTAAATCAGGGGAATCGAAACGTAAACATCAGGGGACGCATGGCGCAAAATGATGCACAATTAACGTGCTGCGAGTGAGGCCCCGAACTGTCTTCCACGCTCGACTGAGCACATCTTTTCTTTTGGCCACGCGGCTCTCATCACGAAGCTGTGGAGGCAATCAGTTCTATAGGAATATCATAAACTAGAGGTCTTTATCGGGTCTTGATTGTATAATTTTAACGCGACATAGTAGACTTCATTTAATCACAGTGAAAAATCACAAAGTGACAATCAAAAATACTTTGAAGTTTCTCATTTTTCAAACTTTAACAAAAATTTAATAACATTTTTTGAAATCCCACAATTTGTTGCTGCAAAATATATTGAAGTTACGTTCGATTGTACATGTAATGAGCTTTTTTGATTACAATCATTTGAAATTTTAGCCAGTTATTGAACACTATTTTAAGCGTTTTATACGATTTTATATAATATTTTCACTATTAGAACTCAGTATTGCTTCAGCGAACCGCGAGCAAATTTTAAATATCAGCTTTTGCTGTAGTTCGAAATTCAGCCGCTAAATTAACTTTAAATTCGATGACTCAGTCAAATTTCGACCAATTGTAAGGAACCATCCATAAATTACCTGACACATTTTTTGAAAATTTTTACACCTCCATATAACAAGTTGTAACAAAATTTGTTATACCCCTCCCCCTTTCCCGCTTTTGCTACGTAATTTTTAAAAATATTTATAGTTATGTCTTATTGAATACAATTTAGTTACTTACTACCCGAGACAACTGAATTAACATTTGTTTTTTTATACATATAACGAAACATATGTCACATATAATAAACAATTATAAAAATGTCTACAAAATAAATTAACTGTCCTTTTTACTGTTCACAAACTGAAGAATTTTTAATTTTAAGTCTATATAGAATTGAATAAATTTCAATTTTTAAACATCAGATAAATCCGTGGAATATTTGTAATCTAAAGTTCGATAAAGCCGTGCAAACAATTGAAAACTACAATTATTTGATGTCTAATCATTTTTATCCGTCTCCACATAAAAAATATCCAACGTCGGATAATTGTAGTTTTCAATTCTTTGGATCGTTTTTATCCAACTTCAAATAAAAAGTATCTACAATATACTTTTCATTAAACCAAAAATAAAATTTTTTTTTTGTCTTTTAAGAACATCTTATTACGATATAAAATCCCAAATTAACTTATTAATTTATTTATTTCCTTCTCATTTCTGCGCTATGGGATACAATTTTATATTTAAAAAAATTATTTGTATACAGATTACTCAAAACCATTTAAAATGAAACTTAAAATTTTATGAAAGCCAATGATGGTATTTTGATATTTATTTTAATTTATAATTTTGTTATGTATATTTCATAGTACTTGAAGAACGATTACGATCATAATAATTGCTGATTAAAATGTAATAAAACGAGGTTATGTATACCATTTTTTCAAATGTTTTTCGCTTCACATAACTTTATATTTTTAACAAAAATTAAGGAGAATGGTATTCCTTACTAAAAGTTTTAAGTATTTTTACTTCCTATTTCATCTTTCGTCAAATCTAGGAAGTGGATGACCAGATGACCTACTATGCTTTTACTACTACTTTTACTACTATAATTTTGGATACATGGATTTTCTGTAGGGTTTATTTGTTAAAAATGTTACGAAACAGTATCAATTACCCCCCCCCCCCTCCTTTCTCATATGTGTACCAGGTCGTACCCACCCCTCACACTATCAATATATCAACAGCAAAAAATGATTGAATTGAAAAAAAGCTTTAGATTGTTTATTAATTGGACAAAATCAGGAAAAAATGAGAAACTTGAAAATATTTTCGATTGTACTTTCCTGATTTTTCACTGTGATCAAATGAACAATCTATGGTTAAAAGTTTTCTTTTTCTACTTTGAAACGAAAGAAATTGGAAATCGATGAAAAATGGCAGAGTTATGAATTATTATTATTATGCTAAATCACTTCCTAAATTTTTCGCCCGTCTAGCATAAAATTAAAACAAACGTGCATATGACCCAGAGCAGAGGTTATTATTTTCATATACATTATAGCGTATTTTTCCACTACAGAAAATAGGAGTGAGTTTTGGTCATCACCTTATTATTCTTTGTTTATAATTTTCTTACCCATTTCAAAAATTATATTAGATTTTATCCGTACAGCAAATTGTATATTGCATTTAAGGAGAAGGAAAGAAACATTATTAATCTTTCCTCTTACATGTTTATGAGACTCTTACGTGTAAACGTGGATTTATTTTTCGTTTTAGCGGAAGGCGGGGCAGAGCAGTATAGAAGATTTCTTAGCGCAGCATTTCCCCATCTATCGGTATTTTTAGCAAGTTTTTCCTGAGTAGTGCTTATCTTATTTCCGGAATATAGTGGGATTCCCATTGTTTGTTCTCGAAAAACGCGAGCTCCACGTCGCAGGAGAGCGTCCTTACTAATTTGTTGGATTTTCAATGCAAGTAAGTTTTGCTGTAATTAACTATTAAGTCAATCGCTGTAGTATCAAGTTGTAGCCTGCACCACTACCTTTCATTATTATATTCAATTAAGTGTTTTTGTTGGTTACCTTTTTTACGGGCTTTTATGTTCACGCGGGACCTGGGGGCATAGTGGGTGGGGCAAAGCGGTACACTTCTTTGCCATATAAAAAAACTCTTTTGGACGCCGAAAATTGGAGAAAGGACAAACTGAGTGGTGAAAAAAGTCAGAAAAAGACAAAAAAAAACAAGAAAGCTAAAACAAGCATCACTTTTTCAGTGAGCAACGTAACGAGAAAAGCCCTCTCACGCACAAGCAAGAACAAAAAAACCGAGGTACTTTGATGATGTGCTGGAAGACGACAGCGACGGTTGAAATATTGTCTTATACTTTCTTGTAGCACTAATAAATCCTAAACGGCAAGCCGAATTCTTTATTAATGAAAAACTAATTCAAATTTACGAACACGAAATTCAGTTTTTGTTCATACAGAATTCTTTCTCGATTCATGTTATAATCGTAGTATGACCGCGGAAATTAATTTGGAAGGATTTGAAAAAGAATTCGGGCGAACACATCAAGAACTGTAGCGACATAAAGAAACTATAATTTTTGGCTTCACGATTCATTCAAAATGAATAATCTTTCAAGTTGCAGCCTATTCGTGAAGAATTCTTTTCCAAATCATTTATTGCTTCATGTGACCAAGACATGAATATAGTACGTAATGAAATTGAATACATAAAAATGAAAATAATCTTCTTATGTATGTAAATGCGATGCTAATTGAATTATTTTTCAATTCAGTTTTAATATCGAAGAAGTCTCGAAACCAATTTTTCTCCAAAAAAATTATTCTTTTGTATTACTATATTATTACTTTAATATTTGTTCACATGTTCAAGTACACAAGTATTTGCTATTACACAATCACTACACTATTTATAATCGCACGCTATAAAAATTGGTATTTGTCGCGGGTTCGAACCCTATATGTTTCGCATTCCTAACGCCTAAAGCTTCGCGGCTAACCTAGCTTGAAGTATGACGAGAAAAATCTGAAATATAACCAGCTGTGCAAGGCCGTTTGCAACTTTTTGTGACCAGTTCTATAAAAAATGTTGCTAAGCTTATAATTATATGTGTACTAAGGTTTTAGATATATTACAAATTATTATTGAATATGTTATGTGATTAAACAAGATTTAAACCTAATTAAAAAATATTTCAAGATATTTTAAAAGATTTTAGAGAAATAAATATATGTTTTAAGAAATTTTATTGATTTTAAAGGATTTCGATAAATTTCCGAAGATTTCAAGAGATTTATCAGACTTTAAAAACTTCAAGAACATTATTTATGTTTTAGAATTACTTTAAAATTTTAAAGCTCATTTAAATTCTACGAAAATTCCTTTAAAATTCTTCAAAATTACTTAAAATCTTTGAGCAATGATTCGATTTCTTGTCAATATAAAAAAAATCCCGATGGGTTAGATTTGAACGAGCGTTCCTCAGAATGCCACATACAAAACACCAAAGTACTTTCATAAATACCTGGAAGACTTAAAATTTAATACTCTTTCTAGTTTATTTACTTGACACTCGGGTTTCATTTTTTTAAACAATTCAGTGAAAAAAATTTTTTTATAATAAATTTCATTTTTAATGAAAATGCGAAAATATTGATGTCATAAAGTTTTTCCACCTTGCAAATATGATGTCAAAGCATCTATTACAAAAAATAAAGAAATAGAGCAAAGTACAGTTTTTGCACGAAAATCCGCCATATGTAGAGAACTCATAATCAACGCGAGAGACAAAAGTTATCTGCGTCTCGTTTTCAATATTTCGCTGACGCAAGTACAGTAAAATTAAATAGAATGGATATAACGCCGCACAATTTAATAAACGATGCAAATTTAGCGGATCATTTAAATTCTACAATCAAAAGTATCATGCCACTTTTTCATTTTTTATCTGTTTGAAATAATACTTTACTTCTGAAAAGATTTTTGTTCTCAATTCTTTTAATATTATATGATATTTAAATAACTTGATCGTAACGTATTAAAAGTCAATTCTTAAAGCGTTTCTTAGGAGTTTCAAATAAATAATACGAATTATCATATAGAATGTCAAAAGATCGAAATAGGAATACTTTGATAATTCTGTTGCAAAGTTCCATTTTATTAATTTTGGAATACTTGATTAAATACTTAAAGAAATTGACATTAATTTTTTCTTCATATTCGTTTGTCATGAAAATTTAGTTAGAAAAGGATTCGCCGAGAGTTCGTGATTTATTCATTTTAGTTTCTTTATGAATTACTTTGAGCGGTCGTAAAATATTCAATTTCGAAATACTTTAGAAAGTCATTAGAGATTCTTTAATAATACTTGTAAGAACTCAAAATTAGTTAAAAATTGATAAATATAATTCTTTTTATATTAATTATCTATAATTTACGAATTCAATGACGTAATTCATATTGTACTCTGACTTCAGAACTAATTGAGGGTTATTTTTGAGTAGACTTGCCGCCTGGGAAACCTTTACTGACTAAAGAAAGAAGAAGAATGTATTTTGCTGTCCACACCGCTTTGCCTCATCTATAGGACAAAGCGGTATGATTGTAATTTTTTTTACAATAGCAAAAATCGACTATATGCAACCAAATATTTCAAAGTTTAATACTCATAAAATATTTATGATAGATTGAACTAATAAGCCACTAACTCGATTGCGCGAAATCGACTTTTTTTTAAAGTAAAAAATTTATTATTTCCTGGTCGACAAATTGTTCTCCCTCAGTACAAATGGTGCCTTTATTTCATACGAAATTTACGATACCTATCAGAAAAGTGGGAAATACTTATACTAGTAACAAAAAAACAGGGAAAACAGGGTTTGCGTATAAAAATCAATATAGCGTTTTTCAGCCGTCAAAACTAATAAATTTGTTTGAACAAAGGAAAAGGATGTTGTATTGATTTTTATAAAACTTGTGAGCATTTAAAATTCACTTTATCAAAGTTAACAAGCGGAGTTAAAACGATAGTCATACATTTTATTTGAAAGAGCAAAAACATCGTTTGAAGTTGCCATACAAAGCATATGAGAATCTCAAACGACTATATGAAAAATAACTTACTCCACCAAAAGATTTAGCCTTCAGAATGAGGAACTAAATACACAAATTAAATACAACTAAATACATAAAAACGTGTAAGATTATTATTTTTATTATTATATACTTAATTTATTCAATACATACATAATCGCACGTTTAATCGCTAAGCGGCGTCACTTAAAAACTCAGGGCATTATGATTTTCAATGATTAAATTGATACTTTATAAAATACATTTTTTTAACGGAACTGATAATATTCTTGTATGAATAATATTCTCTAATTTAATATCTCAGTAACTCAGTATAATAAACTTGGGTGTATTTAGATGTAATATTTTATAAATTGTACTCATGGAATTAAATCTTGTTATCTTAGTGTATAAATTTAGTGAGAAAGAATCCTGAATGTCTTAAATTCCATAGTCAATGAATGAATTTAAAATAGAAAGAGTTAACTTTTATTTAAAATGTTTGGAATAATAACCTTTCGGCTCGATCGGAAAATGGCAGAAACAATCGAGGAGCATTCTCAAACGAAACTATATGAAAAATCAAGAATAATGATTTCATACTTTGCTATGCGCCTCAGATTTCTGTCAACTTCATATTAACAATATCAATTTTTAAAATACGTTTTCGACATTATGATATTCACTATTCCTTTTATACAAATTATTTTTTCAAAATTCAGTAAAAAGAATATCATTGTTTCTTAGTGTTAATTCTTGAAATGGAGATTCATAATATATTTCGTATTTAGAATACTACTTTGTCGTCTTCGTGTTTTAACCCTCATGATGGCAAGCTAAAATCGTGACGTTAAAAGGCAAGCCGGGCCTCTGAGGCCCGTTGAAATTCAAACTTCTCTTTCCAGTAAATGTATAAAAAAACCTAAGAAGTTTGATCATTCTTATTCATAATTACATTTTATGATCACATTACATCCAAATTATAAATTTAATTCAATTTTTGTTAACCAAATATTTGTTGCACGCATTTTTATGGCATGCCAAACCAAAATTTACCAAGATACGTTTTCTTGTGAAGCCGACTTGTTGCTCGCTTTTTCCAGTAAAATCGCGATGAATCACAAAAGCTGTGATGGAAGAGACTTTTTTAAAATTAAAAAACATTGAGTGAGGCCACTGATACGTTTTACATTGAATCATATATGAATAGTATAATTGGCCAAGAGTGTCAACGCCTCCTGTTGTTGCGTTATAAAAAAGATTTAAGCCTGTACTTTTGTTCCTTCTAAATATCAGCATTACAACTATTACAACAACTATGACAACATAATCACTACTACATCAAAGTATCACGCGTTGCAAATGCGAGCGCACATTTGAAAGAGTTTACGCGAGAAATTATGTTTGCACCTGCAAGCAGTAGATGTATTTTAGAAACAAACAAGCAAATATATAGAAATCCATCAAAATAAAAAAAAGGTATCTGTAAAACTGAAATCTATGCACTGAAACTGTTTTTTCATTAAAGCATGAGTGATATGCATACTCTTTTCCTCGAGGTACTTAAAGTTGATGTTGCAATGAACAGCGGTCCTGCGAGGCCCGACTTGCCTTTTTGTGTAAGTAAAAAATATACACGTTTCTGTGGAGCACTCCACAAATGAAATTTTCAGAAAACCTGATTTTTTTGTATGTATTTAGAGTTCGCGAAAAGAAATTTCCTTGCAGAAGCCCATACTTGATACACAAATCTTTGTAACTCGAAAATTGTGACCCGCCGGGCCTGTGAGACCCGCCTGCCTTTTTGAGGGTTAAATACTCGTATGATAATGTTAAACTTCGGTACTGAAATGCGAATTGACATAATAAAACCTCGGTTTTCCCCAATTTTGAACGATGTTATATTGAAGTCTAATTAATTTATTTTATTAATTCTAACAAAATGTCTCTCAGTGTATAACGGAATTCTCATTTTATGAGAGCTTTAAATTCATTTCATTGGCTCCTACGAATTTATATAGTTTTTCGTGCAGTGAAAAAAAATTGAAATACCAAATATTTCTTAAGTATAAAAAATGTAGAAATTATGCGGAATGGGTGGCAGAAAGCAATATTTGTACGTAAAAAGAGGCAAAGAATGTCACGAATAAGATTGATTTATTTATTGGTCGTGTCTACGCATCCCGAAATTTCGATATGAATTGCGAGAATTGGAAAAGGAGTCATCTGGAATTTCGGACCAGACACTTTGTTCCTTTTTTGATTGTCCCCGAAATTTAATTTAAAACAATCTTCTATTTTTGAGTGTCCTATGGCACCCATCTACAAAAATTAGGCGCAAATCCTGCCGGATTTCTGTTCACAATATGATTAAAATGTAATTATCAATCGACACTTCTTCTTTACATTTTTATTTTATAGCAAGAAAATTCTGCGTTTGAGAGCAAACTGATTTTGAAAATAACATGATATCTGCTTTTTTTAAATGGTAAAATATTTTAATGAAGTGAATAGGCATGTTGAAGAATTATATAAGATATTAATAAGAATAATTAGAAAAAATGGACAATCAGCGTTAAATTAATATAAGACATTTTTGTATAGTTAACATCACAATTTACACGAACACATGCACAGGCAAGCTTAAAAATAAATAGAGCAGTAATGTAAAGTTAGTGTCCAAAAATGAATAAGCACATTTTAAAAAAATTAGATAAACATTGTTTCCGTGTTCTCAAAATCCATTGATTGATTGCAACATTGGGTTAATAGGACTTTTAGCGACTGTTTTTAGATCGTTTATCTCATTATAAAAATTACAAATTTTCTGCGCCATACATTTTTTAAATCAAAAGAACCCAATAAGTGATTTTATTTCACGATAAAATTGATTACTGAATGTTCCTAAACATTATTTATAAAAGAGAAAATTTCAATTCTGAATAATTTTCTAAGATTGGCAAGTCATTTTGTTCTTAACATTTTAGACTCATACTACAATTTATGAACTTCATCACACTTTTAAAGACGTTAACAAAATTAAGTCGTGGGTAACAACTTAAAATATTTTAGTTTACGAAGTGTATCTGACGATGCCAGTGAAACAAAAAGTTTCCATACCCACAATAAGATTTCTAGGAAAAATTTTAATGATCTAAGTTTTACTTTAAAAGATTAATCTTAAGTTTTGCAGGTATCAAAATAAGTCTTTAAAAAATGTTTGGAAAAGATTCGAAATTAATTTCAATGTTGAAATGATCAAAATTGTTTTTAATAAACTGTAGGTTTTTGAAGACTTCAAAAAAATGAAGAATTAAAGAGTTACGAAAGGTTTCAAGAGAATAACATTTTTTCTTAAGATTGCTGGGAACATTTCTAATAATCTTTTAAATGTTGAAAAATGACATTTCAAATGATTTCTTAAAGTGTAAAAACATCTGGTAGATTTTAAAGCAACTATCTTAATTTAAAAATATTTTTTAACAATTTTAGGAAAAATCCAGATTATTTTGAAGTATATTTAGTAGTTTGGAAAAGACTCAAAAAATAATTTAAGATTTAAAAAAATGTAAAACAAAATGTAGATTTTCAAGATTTCAAAACTTTTTAAATATTTTTTATAGGTAAAAAGATAGTAAAAAAATTCATATTTCAAATGATTTCGAAAGTTGTCAAAAAAGAATCTTGAAAATTTTAAAACAATTTTAGGTAAAATTTGAACATTTTTAAAAGGTATTCGGAAGGTTTAGAAGTTTTGAAAAGATTTTGAAACATTTCAAACAAAACGTAGATATAAAAAATTTAAATTATTGTTTAAATTAATTTTTAAATTTTTTTTTTAATTTTAAAGATTAAAAAAATTTTAGGAATAATTGAATTATTTTGAAAGCTGCTTGAAAAATCATATCTTTTGTGGAAATTACATCTATTTTGTTGAATTATTAATTATGAATTACATTTTTTGTCGAGAATTGATATTTTTTAGTTAGAAATTCAACTATCTGGTTGAAAGTTAAATTTTTTTGTCGAAATTTTGATTTGGCATATCCAAAGTCTTCAAAATTAAAATTTTTTTTTTCAAGAATCTTAGGAAATATGTATTGAAAATAGTTTTTCTTCTCAACTCGATAAACTACTATTGAATGAAGAATTTTTCAAAAAGAACAGTCTAAATTCTGTCAAGAATTGCCCAGTGGGCACAAACGATAAAGAACATCATCATAACGGCTCAAAAACTTCCTAAGTCAGTCCAAATAACGTTCCATAAAAATACAATGTTCTAGAGACATTTTAAATACGTACTTCGGAGATGACACATTTTTAGAACATTATTTGGTCAGACTTAGGACAGGTTTTTCAAACTTTCAAATAACGTCTTTTGACTTGTATGTCCAAGAAACGTTTTTAGGACGTTCTTAAATTTCGTGTCCACTGATTGATTTCTGCAAGCTATTTCAATCCTCCTTTTTTGATTTTGCCCCACTTTGAGGCGCCCGTAGACATTTACTTAATAGGTAAACCAGCACTGGCAATTATCTTAAAAGCAACAAAAATGAACTTATTCACTTGTTGGCCGCTTACTCTTCCTAGGTCAAAGTTAAAAGAAATGTAGAAACTTTACATACAATTGTACGTGTAAAAAAGGAAAAATTGATGGCGGTGTGTGGCACTGTGGCACTCTGTCTTAAAATCACTTAAACTCACTTAGAGTTGCGATTTCGTTCGCAGAGACTTCGAACTCGAACAATTTGGGAGCTTCTCCTCGATGTATATCCAGAGACCTCTTTGCCACTGCTAAAGTGATCCCTCGTAATTGTTGAATCGGTAGAGGAGCAGCAGAGGGTCTCCTTAAAGGCAACCCTGTATTTGACGCTTATGACATTGTACAAGATAGGGTTCACGGTTGTGCTAAAATAATAGAAGACCCCAGCTAGTGGGTACAGCCAGTCGTTTATATCCACCAAAGAGTCACTCTCATCATATACGTAGACCAGTCTCTGTGCATGAAAAGGAGCCCAGCAAACAAAGAACGTTATTACCACAGCAGCTACACAAAAGAAAAAATTAGGTTTCAAGTGTGGCCGAGACAATGTGATTACCAACTTCTTTTCCTCCTCTTATATCTCACAGAGTAATGGCATATTTTACTTCAAAAGAGAAATTTAAAAAATCTTTTAGAATATTTTCGGTAGTGTAGAATCAATTAAAGATGTTAAAATATTGTCGAAACATTAAATCAAAAATAAATAAAATCTTTGAAATCTCTAAAAATCTTTTAAAATATCTTATTTTTAATTCTTTTTAAGTATTTCCAAAATGTTTAATCTATTTGCGTTAAAGATTCTAACGAGGGAACCGACACCCTACAGATTTTTCGAATTTCGTTTGGATTCATAATCCTCCTTCCAGTGATAGAGCATTGCAAAGCTTGCCTTATGCTAGAGTTATAACAAGATGCACTTTTTAGCAATTCTCAAGAAAAATGGGTTAAAAAAATCCACGCGCCTTAAATCAACACGGATTGCCCTGCACTCTAATTGGTCGACGGTTCCGAACGTAACTGTAATCGGAACCGGGAACCGCTCGTCTGAATACGCCTTTATATGAACCGCAATGAAAGAGTATCAACATTTTTTTTCTTTAAAATTGTTTATCAAGGCAATTAAATATTAAATTTTCATGCAAAATTTGTTACGGAAGTTAAAAGCTATGCATCAGGGTCAATGTAAAGTGCGTGCATATTTTTAAAGCTATTTTTCTCGAGAATGACGGGAAAGCGAATCTAATTACTTTAGCATATTGCAAGCTCGGTAGTAACCTGTCACTGGCAGAAGCATCAAGCTAAACAATATGCCGAAAGGTGTAAGTTCCCCTTGTAAGTTTTTATTTAGAGATTTATTTTTTATATCTTATCACAATTATATATTGATGCATTTATAAAACGACCCCTTCTCATCATCTTATTTTCAGGAGGAATAAGTAACCTATTACTTTTCGGAACATTTCCTATAAATTCAAAACTCCAGTCTTTTGTATTACAGTTTGTAATGTAATTTAGGCTCCTATAACTTTCAAAACAAGGAATTTTTAAAGATTTTTATTTCGCTTAACACTTCTACATGTTTACTAAATTTCATGCAAAATGAAGTTAACCTAATTCTTATCCGCACCGGAAAGATAGACGAAAGCTTATTTGTAATAAGGTGATAGACGTTTTCTTAACGGTAACGGAACAATAGCCTAATATTTGTAAAACCCATCGCTATGTAACATAAGAAACTAAATATTTTAGAAATTGAACATAACAAAGCCCATTTCAAATTAGATACTTCGGTACGCTTCAAGTGGTAGAATCTTTTGGCGACAAAATATGTTGTTTTCTAGAGAAAATTAGGCGACACAAATTTGAAAATTTTGAAGTTTGTTTTCCGAAAAAAACCTCTGTACCTTTTGAGTTAAATGAGAGATTTGAGTTTTCTTTATAGATTCTGGTGAGATTTATGGTTTTCTTTTGAAATCAAATGAAAATTTTTTAAATGCTTACAATTATGAAAATGCCATCAAATTTACTGAAAGTATAAAGAACCTATTTTTACAAAAAAATCAACTTTGTATAGCTTGACATTTTTTTCTTAAATTTATACTTCAGTTAGAAATATATTCTATGAGTTTTATGCTGACAAACACATTTTTGTGGTCACGAGAATTTTGTTTTAATAATGGAATTTACGCATTTTTTACAAAAGAAGAGCTTTAGCAAAGTGCTAAGAAAAAGCTTGCTTACTTTCAAAATTTCTGCAAAAAATACTTCCTACTCTTTTATTATAATTCGCATCCCTTACAGGATTTTTTTTTTTGTAAAAAATTGATTCATAGAATTTTCATCACAAACGATCAAAGTGATCATGAAATGGTGTAAGGTATTTTTTGCAGAACTTTTTAAAATGAGCAAAGTTTGTTGTTGAGTTGCTTGTTTTTTTTTTGGTTGATTAGAGAAAATATTGGATTGACCGAACAGCATTTTCTATTGGATCAATTAAATGCTTTACCTACCAAAAGATTTGGTTAAAACAACCAAAGAAATTATTTGGGTCAGGCAAATATTTTTGTGACCATATAAGAACCATGTACTATGTTGTGTTTTTAGGATAAATGTCCAAAAAAACGTTCTTTGTCATGACGAAAATCGTCCAAAAAACTTCAAATGTTCCTAATACGCCCTAAAAACGTCTTTGGAATATTGTATCTTGTTAGAATGTTATTTGGCCTAACTTTTGACATTTTTAGGACGTTCTAAAAACGTCTTGGGACATTCTCGCCCACTGAGAAAGTCACTTATATGAAGCTTCTTGACACCAAAGATGAAATATGTCAAATATTCTTTGTTTTCTTTTTTTCTTCTTGCAAAATTTTTGATTTCCATGAAAGAATTACATTTTTTTAAACACAATTTTTTAACGTAACGCACTGTAAAATAAATAAAATGAACGGCTAACAACATACAATGTGAGAATCGTACTATGGTACTTTCCTCAATCTCGCTTCTTTTCCTCCTTACTAAGAAATAAGCCAATATAGTTCATCACTCTCACGTGGCTCTTCTTCCGCCTGCCCTAGGCTTAGCTATACTCCTTGCGGAAAGTAGTTAGAGTAAATACGTGATCCGGCGTTTTGATCAACAATCTGTGTATCCAGTATCATCTCAATTTTTATTTTATTTTTCCATTGGTTCAATATATTTCGCTAGTTATTTGAAACTAATTGTATGCTATGCAATCTATATAGCCGAATTAAAATATAAAGCCCCAGGCGGAAAAATTATATATAGTTTATATATAGTGTGAAGTATTATATATAATTATCATTTGTTTTATACAAAAAAAGTTATTGAGAACGAAAAAGTTAATTGATTTAGTGAAATTATATTTTAAAATATTAATTATTTTATCCCTGAGTTAATTCACTTAATGAACTAATTTATTTAATTCATATCAATTTTAAGTTTAATATTGAATATTTATTTCAATGATTATAAACGATCTATTTATATAAATATGTGGACGGTTTTCAAATAGATTTCAATTTATATGTTCATCGATGTTTATTCGATGTTCCAAGAATATTTTTGACCTATAAAGGCATTACAGTACATATGGTGACCTACTTTTTTAGTCCATACAGATAAAGTTTAATAAAAATCACAGTTAAGCATACCTTTTTTGTAAGAAAGAAATGAGTTTTTATTTGAATTGTGCTAGTGCTGCTAGTTTTTTCCGATATTGGCCTCAAGACCTTTTTTTTTAATGATGCAGTTTAGGTTGCAAAAATAAAATTCTAGATATTATAGATACTGACAAAAATAATCATGCTTATATGTCCATTAGGGTGGATCGAAGAGAACAAAAAACAGAATTATAATTCGAAAATGCCTTAGCATTGAGAACTTTCCTTTCGGGTCCCTTATAACATGTATAAAATTTAAAATTAACCGATTAATATCGTGCAGTTAGTTTTGTTTCTTAATCTGCATCATGTGTCTATTTTTTAGTCTGTAACAAGTAGGCATATTATAAAGATTAAGAAACAAAAATAGCATTCACAATTTCTTGAAAACTGCTATTAAAATAGTTTTAAACTGTATTTCGACTCCGCCCAACCGCAAGATATTAATTAATTTATTTCCAATTTACTGCACGTTATGAGAGACTCAAAAAGAAACTTGGTATTGCTAATGTTTTTTCCATTTGCAACCCCCTTACCAGATTGAATCATATTGTTTCTTTTTATACATATTTTAATCAGGGCGTGGGGAGGTGTAAACTTTAAAGTGCGTATTCATGCAAAGTTGGAAGTCAATTAGATATGTACAATTTTGTCAAACTAGAATATGACCGTCAACTTTAATTGGAACTACATTATCCGAGAATATTTAGAGATACGTATCTGAAAATTATAATACTAAAAATTCAAATTCAAGATTTACTAAACACACAAACACGCACAGCAAGTCAAATAAAAGCTTCTGCGGAGGAGGAGTGGTAGTACATTCCCAGCCGGAAAAATTATATATAGTATGTATATAGCGTGAAATTTTATATAGAATATTCATTTGTTTCATACAAAAAATCTATAAAACAAATGAATATTACACACTCATATACGCACACAAACAATCACATAATACTTCACACTTTATATAAACTATATATATAATATTTCCGCCTGGGTCAAATTTTATAGAATATTGCAATTGTAATTTTTCGTTTTTCATTTTTTTTGCAACTCAAATTTGAAAGAATTTCGTATTCTCATCGGTAATACGTATGTATGCAAAGTTTCAAGTCGATTGGATATGAAGAATTTTTATGCAAGTTTTAACTCTACATACAAACACACCCATATACGAGCCCATATATAAAAAGTCAAATAAAAGCTTGAAATTAAAATCTATTTGTCAATCACCCATATGCATGACTCTGCGAAGAGACAAGGATTGCAAAAACACCGAAAATTGACTAAATCCAAGTTAAAGGTTCACATATACAGGAGTGGAATTCGCGTGAAGTAGGAGAGATAGATAAAAATCCACATTTAATACTGCAATTTTTTGACCTCGGACGATTTTTATATTAATTATTCATGGTACCATATTTTTTAATTCTAGAGAATTGTGAATAGAACGTGAAAATTATTGGTTTACTTCATATAGCCATTTGCCAATAAAACTCAAAGATGTTTTATTTTTGGTTTATGGTAAAAAATCAAAATCAAGGTGTCCCATTTGGACCCAAACACTTACTGAAGGAGTAATTATAAAATTTGTTTAGAAGTTGCTAAACAATTGGGAAAAAACTTGTGTTTGATAAAGGAAATCTTTCATATTAATTTATCACAAATTCGGATATTTTTTAAATGCTGATTTATAATAAATAAGGTTATCTAGATTATTAATTCTGCATGGTAAATGAAGAAGGCTTCAAATTATTGACTTTATGTTCAATAGAATTCGTCCAATTTAAGAAAAATTTCTTAGGATTTAAAAATCTATTCCGAAATTAGGATGAAGAAGAAACTCTTGAAATAACAGTTGGCTCGAATCCAAATAAATTGTACTGACCTTAAGGTTGACAATTATTTCAAAGTATAAATATTTTAAGTATTTTTTTAAGCATACTTTTAATTCTTTAAAACTATTGTGAATAAATCAGGACATGGCAATAATTGTGTAGTGAAAAATTGAACATCGAACGATGTACATTTTCATCAATGAATTTTTTAGAAAAATATAGGTATATTTTAAATAATACCAGCCCCTGAGGACTAAAATGAATCATTGAAACTCACATCTGATATATTTCGCACATACACTGTTTCTTTTTCACGATAAAGAGTTTTGTGACCATTTTTATTTATTCAAATCATAACTCGAATGTATCTAAATCACGAGTTGATCCTACAGATAAACAATTTATAATTAGCTGAAAGTTGTTCTGAAATATGAAAGGATAGACATTTTATGCAATCACCTTTAATGTTAAAAATTTTAATTTCAATCTGTAAAATATTAAATGATGAAAAGCTGTCCATTTTTTATGGCATCATATTTTATGTCAGGAATCATAAAAAATGTAATAAGGAAATTAGAAAATCGTCCCATCATTTACAAATTTTAATTTCGAATAATAAATTAATTTTGGACTAAATGGTTGTTGAGAGTATCATAAGAACATGCACTTAAATCATAAACTATTGATAAGAATTACATTTATGTTATAACCAATAATTATGTATAGGCCACGTCTTGAATTTTACCTATACTTTTATGCATAAACTTTGGAATGCTAATTTTGCTCTCTAGCCTTTCGTAATATCCTCTTTGTCATTCTGAAGAGAAGCTCACGATATTAAGTCATATAACATGCAAAAGAGAAAATTCCATGACAAATTCTACAAACATATTTTGCACTTGAATATTTACAAAATTTGAAACTTGCATACGCAAACATGATTAAAAGTTATGAAGAATTATTCCGTGTTTACAATCGTGAACTAATTATGGCGTATGTTGAGTGCCTGTTAACAAGGCATAGGGACCGTTAAAAACTAAGTCAAACTTCCCCCTTTTACACCTTTTTCTCTTTTTTCGCTTAAATGCGAACTGAATGAATAAAACCTGATAAGAAATTGCAGCTATCATTCGTTGAAGGTTAATTACTTTTAATTGAATAGTCCACTATTATATTTTTGATTCATAATTCATCGCTTTTCGTTAAAAATTCTATTACACATCCCAAAAAAGGTCTGCAACCCGAGCGAAAACACCTTATCCATACGTTTTTGAGGTCGCTTAAACCGACTTGAGGGTTCGTTTGACCCCATAAGCTTGAAAATTTATCTTTTAAGCTGAAAATACAACAGTTTGATTAAAGTAAAACTACTTCTTTCTACTGGATAATTGAACTATTCTTCTGAAAATTTGTTTATTTTTAGTTGAAATTTGATCGTCTTAAGTTAAAAAATCAATTATTTTGTTGAAATTTCGACTTTTTGGTTGAAAACTATTCTTTTTGCGTTTAAAATTCTATTATTTTCGTTGAAATATCAACTATTGGATTTGTCCTTGAAAAATTATCTTTTTGGTTTAATTTGGACTAGTTTTTATTTAAAAATAAATATTTTTTTTAATAGTAACATAAACTATTTTATTTTTCGTTGAGCATAAATTTGTTTTATTTCGAATTTAACTTCTAGGTTGAAAGTTGATCATCGTATGTTAATTATGAATTTTTTTGTTCACGATTCATAATTTCAGTTGAAAAATGCAACTCTTTTGTTAGAAATTTAATTCTTTTTTAAAAATTCGACTATTTTGTTTGAAATTTAATTATTTTGTTGAGCATGAACTGTTTTGTTGAACTTTATTATTTTGGGATAGAAAATACATTAATTGCGTTTACAATAATTTTTTTTGCCAGTTTTTGATAAAAATCACTGTATTTTCTATTTATGAAACGAAATCGAAAACAAAAATTGCCTCAAAGGAAGGGGGAGGGGGTCGTTCGAACTTTTGATGCCGCTCTGGGCGGTTCAAGCTTTGCATGACGACCTGTAACGAAGAATGGGGGGGTGGGGGGTGGAAAAGTGTTCAAAATAACGTGACGTAGGTTTTGAACGGCCCTATATCGAATATAGTATATAATATAGTACTAAATAAAATATTTATATCTAATATTGAAATATATAACGCTAATGTTGATAAATTTAAAGAAGAAAATTTGTACGTACTGAGCATTTGTATGATAGTCTTCTTGGATTGAGCTTGTCTAGTTTCTCCATGAATAGACCCTTCCAGAGAGTGACCCAAAGATGTACTATGTATTATATGTCCCATTCGCACATAAAGTATTATCATTAATATCATCGGCAATAAAAAAAATATCAAGCAGCTGAGTTCGTAAAGAGGAAAGCTGGGCATATTTTCTCGAACCATCGCACATATCGCCGAATTCCGTGAAATATTGTCCGATCCTAAAAATTATGAGAATCAGAAAAAAATCACTTTTTTAATCAAGTAAGACTACTTTGTACTTTCGAATAGAGAGAAATGCACTGCCGTACAAACTAAAAAGATACATAAGTGACATTGCCGCTTCGATTTCTTCTCGTAAACTTGGTAATGAAAAAGTCGACCTAACGGGCAATGTCACTTATGTATGTTTTTAGTTTGCACGGCAGTGCACATGTGTGTATGTGAATTTACGTATATATGTTATATATTAACGAATAAAGTTATCGTTTATTAAAGTCAATATTTATCATGTAGATTAAATATTGGTGAAATTGAATATTCCTTCAAAAATCTTTTTAACCGATTGGCCTCTTTAAACTCAGAACCATGAAATTTAGGAAATAATACCCCGTATAGAAATAAATCTAGTATACTCAACTCAGGGGTGGCGTTCTAGAAGCACATACCCAACATTTTTTCGAAAACAGATTTGTGCAAAAGTCAGATAAATTCTAATACACATTGGGGAAAAACGGTTTTTTTACTATTGTAAAACTTCAATGTCATAACACAGGAGAAGCTATATCGCGTATTAAATACAGAGTTAAGGGTGCGCCCTTTTTACATTCTCACCAAGAGAAGGTATTAGATTTGTGTAAAATTTGACCCCCCCCCCCTCTTTTTGTCAAATGTCCACGTTTTGAGACCCACTGAATCCGAAAAACATATTTTTACGAATATGTCTTTCTGTATGTGTATCTGTGTGTCTGTTTTCCTATATGTCTGTAGATTTTTAGTCTGTCAGCACGATTACTTTTGAAAGAATTGACAGATTGGATTGGCCTGAGGTATACTCTTTTAGTGTCCTAAAATAAAGGTCAAGTTCGTTAACCAACCATTTTACATAAAAATTCAAAAAGTGAGCGAATTTTGAAAATTTTTGAGACCACTTTTTTCAAAATATAGTATGCAAACAGATGAATAATTAATCCTAATGACTTTTCTATAAAACCAAAATTTACCAGAGTTATAGCATTTACAAAATTCCAAAAAACACACGAAAATCAACATTTTAAGCAAAATAACGCACGATATGGAAAAAAGTCAGGAGAAGAAAACTGTTTCTTTTTTAATGCTCTACAAGATTATTAGAAAAAAAAGAGTTTTTGGTTTCGTAGCTAAAGTAGTGCCGCACATTAGGAAGAAAAATAACTTGTTTGGTTCAGAATAACGTACATCCCGCAAGACTTTACCGATTTCGACAAAAAAAATTTGAAAAAAAAGCTAAAAAGATTTCTACGAGAGTTGTCCAGTCTGATTTTTGAATAAGGTTTTCAATTTTTTAATAAATAAACAAATATGACGAAAAAATGGCCTTTTTCTATTTGACGCTCTCAGTGCTCGTCAATAACAGGATAATGTTTAAAATCGCTTAAGTTGCATAAAATAACATTAGTTAAAGATATTCCGATAATAGACAATATACAAAAAAAATTTATTATCAACAAATTATTTGTTGAAAAAATTTTTTCTACGATTTTCCATAAATACATGTTTTTTCAAGTTATGTTGCAAGAAATTGGAATCGAAACAATATTATGTAAAAAAATTTATCTTCTGATTATAATTGTTTATATTATAAGTAACTTTAGTGTACAAATGCAGTAATCAGGCATTTTTCGACAGAAATATTCGTTTTTTTCTATGTCAATTTTTTTCAATTCGGAAATTTATGATAATTTTAGCAAAAGTCATAATTTGTTGTAATAATTAGGATCTTCCTAATAAATTCGGCAACATTCATGATGAGTTGACACATTTATTGAGTTTTAAAAACAAATTTGACAAACAAATGCATTCTTCGGGCATCTGTGGACGGAAAAATTCGTTTTTTTTATTTTAGTCGTTTTAATTGGGAAGTTCATGATGATTTCAGCGAAATTCATAATTGGTTGACAAATTTTATATTTTTTTAAAAACAAATTTAATAAATAAATCCATTCTTCGAGCATCTGTCGATGGAAAATTTATTTTTTTCGATATCCAAATTAAAACTATTGACATAGAAAAAAACGCATTTGTTCAACAAATTTGTTTAAAGAAATAATAACATTTATCAAGTTATAATGAATGTTGCTGAAATTCCCATCAAGTTCACATCTGAAAAGACTGGCATTAAAAAAACCGAATTTTTCTGCCGACAAATGCCCGAATAATGCAATTGCTTATAAAATTCGTTTTAAAGATCATAAGGTTAATAAACAAATTATGAAACTTATTGCAAATATCATAAAGTTCCGAATTCAAAAAAATATACATAGAAAAATACGAATTTTTCTATCGAAAAATGCCTGATTACTGCATTTGTTCATAAAATGTCTTGCAATATAACTAGAAAAAACGTATGATTATGGAAAATAATAAAAAAAACATTTTTTTAAATAAATAATTTGTTTATAAAAAATCTGGTTGTTTAATAATATATATAATATTGGAAAATCTTTACCTAATATTATTTTATGAAACTAGGCGTTTTTAACACTTTTCCTGTTATTGACGAGCACTGTGAACGTCAAATAGATAAACAGGCCATTTTTTGTCATATATGTTTGTTTATTTATAAAAAATTGGAAACCTTATTAAAAAATCAGGCTCGACAACTCTCTTAGAAACCTTAAGAGCTTAAAAAAAAATTTTTTGTTCAAATCGCTCAATATTTGTGGGCTGTACGTTATTTTGAACCAAAAATGACATTTTTTTCCCACTGTGGGCCGGGAATGTGAAAATGAGATCATATGAACTCTCATCTAACACAACGCTGCTGAAGGTTGTTTGAACTTCTCAGCATAAAACACTAACCAGCTATGACTCGTTTTAAAACTAACCGCCTCCCACCCGGCCCCCAAACCCTCGTTAATCGAAGTTTTGTGGGTCACTGAGGTAGGGTTTTAATTTAGAAGTTGAAAAAAGGTAAGACTGATGTTTGGACCGTATGTGCTACGTTTAAATCGTAAAAATAAAATTGGAAATGAGTAAATTCGGTTTTTGAAAAAACGACAGAAGTTGCAGTAAAATGTTTAATAACAAACTTTTTTAAAGAATGCGCATTTTTTTTTAAAGAGACAATAAAACTACGTCTGTTTTAATAACAATGCATGTTACAAATTGTTATAATATACATTTATGGAAATGATATACAAGTTGAGATACAAATTCGAGTGCGAAGCACGAGACACGTGCTGAGAATGTATTTGTTAAAGCCGAAGGAGCTTTAACAAAAAAGAAGTCACTATCACCGACTATCACCGAGCGCGAGATAAATATATCATCGAGCGCGAAGTGCGAGAACCAACAGTCGCGCGCCCTAGGCTTGCTCAAACTGGCGAGTCGCGCGCGTAGAGCGCAATGAGACGGATTTTTTCTGACATATCCGCCACTTAGCCCTAGTTTAGGGTAGTTTTTATTGCAGAGTTTTTACAACTTTTTGAAATTTTATGTAATTTCTTGCACCTTGTATTAAAGGAAAAAAATTTTGCCCTTCCATTTTCTCAGAACTTAATGACATGTTCAAAAAAAAATTTATAATTTATTAGTTCAGTAGCTAAATAGCTATATAAAAAAATAAAAGTAACTGAAATTGGATTTTTTATCACAGTCGAAAGTTGAAAAAACTAGCGTTTCAAGCGAAAAAAATCTTCTTCCTCCATTTTTTCGGAAAGTAATGACATTTCCCAACACAACTTTTCACGCTTCAATTCAGTATTGATTTATCTCGAAAGCCTGTTTTGATTTCTTTTTAAATTGATATAATGATTTTTATAAACGTTTATAAACTCTTTTGGAACTCTATTACTTCACAGAAAAAACTAAATTTAAATTTTGTTGCATGTAACATTTCCCGCTGTTAAAGTTTACATCCTTAGCAGCAATGGGAAAACGGCAAAGTATGAGTGAATTCGAGATATAAATCGGGACAACAGATTTCAAACAACACAGAAAAAAGTTGAAATTTCTTACAGGTAAGGCTTGCAAGGCTAAAAATTAAACATATTTCAGCGAAAGTTTCACCGAGTGTAGGAGAATAATTATGATCTCGTCTACTGCGTCACGCTGAAGTAAGCAAATTTCGGTAAAACCTATAGAATGAGCAACAGAAAAGACGAAAAAAATTTGTTCTTACTGATATATCTCCTCCAAAATAAAATAAAGTATTGTAGACGAATTAGAACTTATTTGATACCATTTAGCAAAAAGTGCAAAAAGCCACTGACAGATGAGAATCCCCATTTCTCTCAAATTTAATGAAGTTAAATGACGGAAGTATACGTTAAATTTAACGGAAGTATTTATTTAACCTATTTTTCATTACTTAATCGTTTAATAACTTATAAATTCGAAAAATATTCAAATTTATATTTATTTATATTTTAATAATTTATTTAAACGTCTTAAAAAATGCATCAAAGAAATCTATTTAAATGTGTGAATTAAAATAATTTCAACTCTAGAGAGGCGGACTTGAATTGATTAAAATTAAATTTTCAAAACTTTTATTCCACATGAAGGAATTAAAACAATTTATTACACATATTTTGTGAACTTATTAAAAGGAATTAAATCATCTAAAAAATTGAACACTTTTGGGGAATAGAAGACATATCTGTGAGGTTATCTGTCAGTACAATTACAAGGAATTAAATAAATTGAAATCACGTTCTCTTTTGGGGAATAGGGACCTATGCGGCGGCCGCTCGGGAAATAAAAATAAATAAGTTTCCGAGATATCCTATTCTTTTAATGACATTTTAGACAGATAGAAAAAGCGCGCATTCAAAATAATAGAATAAATAATAGAATAATCTTCACTTTTGCGCTGAAGTCTGAAAATATTAATTTTTCTTTATTCAACATTTATTACCGGTAAGGTGAAAAATCGAAAATGATCTTTGACTCATGTAAAGTTTATCTGGCAAGGTTAATTTTTGTTGCGATGAATCTTTCACCTGGAATCGATGTAAACTTTATCTTTCGTTTTTTCTGTATAGAAGTAAAATTGTGACAAGCTAACATTGCAAATTATAATTCTGTTATAATTATATTAGACAAATGATAATATACTCAAATCTTGAAAATTTAAGTTGCAAAAGAAAAATTAGGCAGAAAACTACTGGCCAATGAAAAATTATCCGTCAAGTTATTATACGATTTCACTAAATGATAGGGGCAATATCAACTATCGATATCTGCAAGTATCGTCTGCACCTAGCAGGGGTGGGATTCCGTTGCCCTTTAATTTAGTTAATTAAATCTCCCTTTCTAGCGTTCAAAATTAGACAGAGATACTTGATCACAGAAAAAAACAGAATTTTTTAGCATCGAAACTAAACAAGCTTTAATCGAGTTAACATGGTAACCATTTCTAATGTGGGAGTTAAATATTAAAATGTGAAGGTAATTTTTTTGCAGGTAAAGATTACTCTGAAATGGCTGTAAAGATTACAGTTTATTTTTTCTGTGATCGTTTTGAAGCTATCGAATGCAAATGTCTCTTTCTATCTTATGTGTCAGAACAAGAGGCGCAATATTTGGTAATCAATAACTTCCGGCTTCTCGATTATCTCCTATAACCTCCATTTTTCTATTACCCACACTTTCTGACGCATAAGATAGAAATAGATAGTTGCAGTTGATCGTTTTGAAACGATCAAACCTCTCCGTCTAATTTCATATGATAGAAAGAGGGATTCAATCAACTAGATTAGAGGGAATCGTAATCCCACCCATAATTTCAAAGAATAAGAAGTAATATCACAGCTATCACAATTTTAATGAGAAGGGTGTTTACTTCTTGGAGAATATGATGAAAAGTAAATTTTCCAATGCAGAAAATTCCAAAGCATCAAACCATAAATTTTCCACACACTGAGATATTTCTTATATATTCTTGTACACATTTTTTGTTAGGAATAATTAAATTATCAAATCATTGTTTTATTAAGATAGCTAATGCGTATGGAAATATATTATGCAATAATATGGGACTCCGGATTAATAAAAAATGGATGAATTCCGCGTCTTATTAACTTTTTAAAGAGCAATGAGTGTTAACCGGTTGGTCCTGCTGCACTTTACTCTGCCAAGAAAAACATAGGAGTAAAGTGAACGTGGTTAGCATGCAATTCCTGCGAAATATATATGGTTAAACCTTATAGAAAAATCGAATAATGAATGAGTTATCAAAGAATGTGCTGTAGAAAAAACACTGATGGACAAGAGTGAAAGAATTTTTGTTGATATAGTTTGGTCATATTGAGAGACTCCATCCATTGATGGAGGACGTTGAACAAAGTGAGTTCATTTAGATAAAGTGAAGAAGCAATGGTGGAAATCTGTAAATAATATACTGAAGCAAAAAGATATAAAGAGCCATAAAAACACTAAGGCCTGAATTAATAGGTGCATTGATGTAGAATAATCAAAACTTGTATGCCAGGACCGAGTCGTGTGGATGGATGGAGTTGATGGATTTGTGAAGCTCTTCACCTGAGATGATTGCTAGAGACATTGATTAGCGACCCGTCTTGAAGCAGTGTTTTGGTACGAGTATGTTTGAATAAGCAACGCAAGGCTTCTAAATTAATCTAAAACCCATCCCTTCTTCTTTGCATCTTTTATTTATTTTTACAGTATAAATTCCTTTATAACCAGTAGTGTAATGAGCCTAGAACCCGACGAGTTACGCTTAGGGATTGGACTTAATGTTAAAATATTAATAATGATTTTTTTTCTCTTGAAAAATCGTTGAAATGTTGGATGTGTCGTTTTGGTACGCCACCCTTCAATACTATGTATAAAATGTGAGCATTGATCAGGGTATAAATATTCAGTTAAAGATGTAATTAAATAGACAGTGTTGATTACTGGTCAAATTTGGCCAGTAATCAACACCGCCTACTTCATTACATCTTCAACTGAACCCTTCAATACTGTCATCAATACACCAGGAACATCAATGAGACGACTCTGATTGATTTGGCTCCTATACATATTACGTTTTCTATCTGTGTACTCACCATTTGGATAATGGAGGTAATTGACATTGGTGTATACAGCAAATGGAATAGCACAGATTAGAGCCAACACCCAAGCCAAAAGAATGAATCTCAAAGGACGTTTTAGACCGCTCATCGCATAAAGATGCAGAGGATGACACACTGCAACGTACCTCTCAATTGAGAAAGCAAGAATGGTCAGTACTGACACATAGGAAGACCTAAAACATGGGACAATGAATGGTAACTCAAATAAACGGAAATATGCGAATACACTGAGAAAAAAGTTTGCTTGAATAAAAGAAAAGTATAATAAGGTAGCCCAAAAAAGCAAACAATTCGATTTTTTTGCGGGATCCCGTGCAATTGCAATGAGCATTGTAAGGAATATTGCCTTTAATTATTACCTCTCTTTCTCATTTTCCCTAGAACTTGGCGAATGAATAAATTACAAGATTTTATGTATCCTTAAATTAATTTTTCATTGTTTCCAATATTTTTTGTTTACTTGGACAATTTTATTTTTCTGGAATATCGTGAATTTACCTCGGAATTTATGGTATTTTATGAATGATATGTTTTATTTAGTAAATACGAAGAGAGAATATTTTTATTTCAATTATTTCCTTGTTGTTGAAATAATTTCTTTTTAACTATTAAACAGAAAAATATATAAAATCGCATTTCTTGCTAGTTTATTAAAAAATTTTAATATGTAGCCTGACTCTTACATTTTCGAATGCAATTCTTATTTTATAAGCAATTTTTGTTTGTTTAAGCAATTAAATAATTTACAATATCGCGAATTAAAAATATTTTCTTAATGCTTAGGCCTAATTTATGAATATGAAACGTGAATTGTTTCATTTTAGTTGTTTACTTATTGTTTAAAAAATTCATATTTGCCTAAATGAATCTTTTGTCAGAAAAAGGCTAGAGTAACTTTCTTTTTACTAATTTTTCTAATAAGTTCCATTTCTTTCTTCTACATTTGTCGGAATTTGATCACCAAATTAATAAATTTTGGTCTCAATCTCTAAACATTTTAAAATAAAAAAGAGCAAATAAAAATAACGAATTTGTTCAGAAATAGGTGATAGGTGATAGGTTAAAAAAATCTAACACTAAGGAGAAAGTTGTAGAATTAATTGAAAAAAGTAACATAAAAACGTTTATCTAGCTATTTCATGTAAACTCTTGGATTTAAACAATTATAAAGTATTTAAACAATAAAGACAACCAAAATTAAAAATTCACACTTCGCCTTCACAAATTACGGAACTTGATAAAATACTAATAATTCACAATATTAAGAGATAGTAAATTGTTAAAACGAATAAAAATGGTTTAAACAATAACAAGTATCTTGGAAAAAATAAGGTTCAGGCTAAACTTTAAACTCGTTAAAAAAGTAGCAGAAGCTATGATTTTCTAGTTTTTTTGTACAAAAGTTGTATTTAAAGAAAAATAAATTGTTTCAATAATAAACATTCAATTGAAAGAAAAATATAAACTCTCTAAGTTCATTAAATGGACCATAGAATCCATAAAAAAAACCTTCATTCGTGATATTCTATTCATTCATATTTCATATATTCATTCATATATTCATATTCATATTTTCTTAAGAGTTTCCATGAGACCATGATAGTGGTGGTGGGCCCTACTAATATTAAATAAAAGTATTCACTTTTTTGGGTACCTAACAAAATTGGGGGGGGGGGGCAGCAAAAATTTGAAATTTTTTTGTTACCGTAATGTATAAGTACGGAATGCGTCTAATCAAACATTATTTAAAGGGTCGTGGTCTAAACCTGTTGACTGACATTTCAGAAATTTTACACAGCGAAGAAAACTCGTTTTTATTTTTGCAATTTTCAATATTTTTTTAAACTGTAAAATTTTTTGGTTCATTTTTCTGCATTGTTTTTCAAGCTGCGAGCAAGTTTTACGTGTTAAAATGTCTAGAATCGCAAGCCTAACATAGATGTGCTTGCAAAATGTGTAAATAGTTTATTGCAATAATTTGATGAGTGTTAGTAATCGAGGAGCGTCGCTCATCTTCGTCTTTACAGCAGTGGTTGGCACGCTCTTGCTCAGGGCAGGTTACCCTGCCCTGGCTGCCCTACGACCTACTTTCAGGGCAGTACCTGCGAGCTTGGCCAGATCACCCCTTTCCTCAAGGGTCCTTTGTTAGAAAATGAGAAAAAAATATGAGATTAAAAAATTCGTAATTTTGTGCTCAGTGACTTAAAAGTAATATATTTGGAATCTACGTATTTTTCCGATTCCAAAGACGTGTAATTTGTCTATAAAGGTTGAAAATTTGAGAAGTATTTAGTATTAAATTGACTGTCAATCTGATGTTTCTTGATTACAAACTTCTTCAAATTTTTAACTTTTCTAGGCAAGTAATATATCGTTGGAATCGGAAAAATTCGTAGATGCTGATAATGCTATTTTCAAATCGCTAATTGAAAAATTAAAAGTTTTAAAATGTCCTTATTTTGACATGCCTGTGGACAAAATACCCTTGCTGGAGTAAGCTCACTCACACTAATGTACATGAATAGAACGAAAAGTAGTAGAAAAAATTAAGTCGAGTGGAGCCTGACCCTACCTGAAAATTAAGCAAAAAGTTTGCCGACCACTGCTTTACAGCGATCTATAAACGACAACATCGAAGATGACGTGAAAGTAGCCACAAAAAACTTTCAAGTCACACATGCTCTTGACTGCACACACACTACATGGACCTCACTGGCCTATTCTACGAGTAAACTGTGCCGATGTGAGAAAAACACTGATTTCCCAGAAGACGCCATAAGCACTTAACATGTTTAGACCGCGGTCCTATGCTCTGGATACCAAAATGCGATTTTCGAAACCCCAGTTTAAAAAAAAGTAAAAGGATTTTTGCGGTTTCGCTTGCGGGATATCAACTGCACATAACAAATATTACAGAAAATAAAAATTTCGAAAAAAATTTCAGTTAACACATTTAGACGGCGAGCCCTTCATTTCTAGAAAGATGAACAATTTTCTTTCATCAAAGAAATATTTCATGTGGCGTGTTCAGGATACAACATTTCTGTGATTCAAGGCATCTTTTTTCTCAATGTACAGATGACGGTTTAATTACAGACTAATGTAGTGAAAAATATGAAAGATATTATTACAATTAGTTGGATGATGAATGGGATGCAGAGAAAATGAATATTTATAATTACGTAATGTTTTTGATTCTTTTAAACAAGAAAGTCAGTGATAATTTTGAAAACAAACTGAATAATCAACTACAAGATAGATAAACGTTCATTTTTCGGCCTGCTAGCCTTAAAAAATTGACTTGCTTACACTTCCATTTCTTACAGAATTTTCTTACAACTACGTCTTACAAAGTTCCATCCACCCACACCTTATAACTAATCCGCTCGCTCCTATAGCCTAACTTTCCTCGCTGCGCCTCCCCTCGCACGCATTTCGCTCTTTTCTCGCTATGCCTCGCATTACCAGCCTCTGTCTCCGCGGCTAACACCTAATACTTAACTACCATTTACAATATGTACATTTCTCTTACATCTACTTCCTCTCCTATTTACAATATTTTTTTCTCCATTCCTCTGTCTCCTTCCTTCTCTTCTTCTCTATCTTACCCAACACCCCTTCACCCATGCTACTGCCCTTTTGTCACCCCTTTCATGCAACAATACCTCCATGCTTATCCCCCTCCTTTCTACCTCTTCACATTCCTCCAACCAATGCTCCAATTTCACATCCCTCTTCCCGCACAATTCACACATTCTCTTCTCTCTAGAAATCCAAAACCTATTATACTTCTCCATGCACCCGCACCTCATTCTCGCTATAAGTTCCTGAATTCCTTGCTCTCCTTCTTACACAAATATTGCGCTCTCTCCCATGGCATAATCCACACATAGTTTCCGTTATACCTTGACTCTCTTATACTCTCCTCTCCTTCTGCCCTCTCTTCCTCCATGCCATTCTTTTGAACCAACTCATATACCTTCCTTCCTTCCTCGTGCATTCTGCTAACTTCATCCATTTGCAATCCATTCGTTCTAAAATACCTTTCCCTTTCCACCTCCATCTTTGCACCACTATGTCTGTTCTCCTTCTCACACCAACTCTCCCTATCCATTTACATCCCCCCTCTTCCGAAAATTTCGCCTCATATTTACACGCTCGACTCCCTGTTATAATCTCTGAACTCGTTCTTGCTGCCTCCCTCCTGACAATACAGTTCAGCGTATTCCTTGCCAACCCCAGTGTCCACTTTACATACCTCTCCTGTACCCTATTTACCTCCTCACTTCCCTTCCAACCCCACACCTCCACTCCATAAAATAAGACACTCATCCTTGAGTCAAATTGAGTCAATGATTGTCATCATTGAGTCAAACAATTTCATTCTCCTTTCAAAATCATCTGCGAACAATCTCTTCCCCTGTACCGCTTTTCCCTTCCACTTCCACTCCCCTCCCCCATCTCTCCCACCTCCTTTCCTAAACACTATAACCTTCGACTTGTCCGCATTTAACTCTAACCTATTCTTGTCCAAGTAACGTCTCAACCTCTTCATCATCTCCTTTAAAGCCTCTTCGCTCTTTGCTAACAGCACTATGTCATCTGCATATACGAGTGACCATATCCTGACTCCTCCTACCCTAACTCCTCCTACCACTATGGCCGCTAGCTTACCTTTCATATCTGCGATCAAAATTGCAAAAAGCGTTGGGCTAAGCGGACACCCTTGCCTCAACCCCCTATTCATCCAGAATCCCTCAGAGATTTCCTCCCCTCCTCTCACCATTCGTCCACCATTCTCCATTCGTCGCTCCCTATCTTCTCACTTATCCCCACCCTACGTTTCCTAAACCTATTAATTATCTTCCACACGTCCCCTTCTGTGTTAACACTCCTCAACTCCTCTTCCAGCTCTTTTTCTTTTTCTTGCTCTTTCTTCTTACACATCGCCCTAAACTCCTTGCTGATTTCTGCGTACTCCTCCCTTTTCGCGGTTCCTTCCTTCTACTTACTGTAATTCTTTTTCACCTTTCTCTTCATCATTTTACATTCCATATCCCACCACGGCTTTACCATTCCTTTCTTCTTTTTCCTAAATACCTTCTTTTGCACACAACCTTTCACTTTCTCTTGTAGATACTCCCATATCTCGTCCACAGACTCCCCCTCAAAGCTTACGTTGCCCAATTGCTCCTGATACTTTTCTATCGCCTCTCTTGCCCATGACACACTCTCCCCTAAGGATTCTTCTTCCCCACCCTGTCTTTCGCTAGCCTTCTCCTGTATCCAAAAACTCAATGGCTGATGGTCTGATTCCACCCTTCCTTCCACTGCGAATTTCTCTATCTCCTCAAACGCTTGCATATTCATAATCACGTAATGTATCACCGATACACCCCTCTTACTCACATACGTGTATTCTCCCTCTCCGTCCCCTTTTACCATACCATTCGCCACCACCCACCCTCTATCCTCCATCCAGTCTCTTAGAATCTCCCCCTCCTTATTTATTATTTTATCCTTCAATTTTCTTTAAAAGCTCTCCCCTTCTTGGTACAGGCCCCCTTCCCGCCCAATTCTCGCATTAAAGACTCCCCCCCTTATCACTATACCCACATCTCTCTCTCCTAGTAAGTTTTCTACCCTTTCTTTAATCCTTTCCATTCCATCCTTATTGTACACACTCATAAACTTATACATTACCCCTCCTATCTTTACAGTCCTTATTGTCACGCCCTCCCCCTCTCCCTCTCCATGAACTTCTTCC
>NC_046663.1:78182985-78193256 GCF_010883055.1 Belonocnema kinseyi
CCCCCGAAATGAATTCCCCTGCACTTCCTTCAACACCTCCTTCTCTTCGTCCCATACCCACATTTTCTCATCTATTTTTATTTTCCGATACCCTACCTTCACTGCTCTCCCTTCGCTCCTCTCCTTCCTAGCCCTGTCCTTTAGCATTCTCTGAACCTCCCTTTCCTTTCTCGCCAAATCTTGATCGATAAAAATCTTATTGTCCTTTATCCTATTTTTGTTACGCATTACCCCCAATTTTTCTTTCCAGCTCTCCAATTCCACCACCGCCACTTCATTCTCCTTTCTACCTTCCATCCTAACTTTCCCTACCTTGCCTTTAACCCACCCTATGCTCTGTAGCAGCGCTTCCACCCCGTCCCTTTCTCTCTCTCTCTTGAGCTTCAATCCTCTCATCACTATATTATTTCTCCTATCTGCCTTCTCTTTTCTCTCCATTCTCAACTCCATTTCCCTTATCCTTTCCCTATCCGCTCTCTCCTCTTTTTCATTTCTACGCTCTCCCACTTTCTCTTCTATCATGATCTCCACTTTCTCCCAAATACCTTGCTTCTCGCCCTCCCCCCTGTCCACTGCTTCCATACCCGACATGCCCTCCACCTTCTTTAACCTTTTTTCCGCCCTTTCCTTCCACATCCTAATATCTTCTTCCATCTCCTTTAGTTTATCCTCTTTTTCCTTCCTTACAGGCATCAACTCCCTCTGCAATCCTTCTACTTTTCGCCTCAGCTCTTTTACTTCCTTTCCCCATCTCTCATCTGTTACCCTCAGGTCCTCCCTTATACTTTTCATCTGCTCCATAGCCCCTCTTACTTCCTCCCTTAACCCTCTGATCTCGCCTATCAGCACCCCGATAGCTTCCTTCTCCGTCTGCCCCTCCACTGGGGGGGGGGGTGACCAACGCGTTCGTACGCTTTTCTTAAGGTCATGTGATGAGTATAACAGCTGATAAAGTCAGTCCTAAGATCAATATTTTTTCATCCATATCGAAAAATAAAAGTTTGAATAACGCGTAAATTTTGTTCGGGAAATGTTCATAAATATTAAAGGATCGTTTGTGGCCTTGCAAAGAGTTGGTGGAAGAAAAAAGTTTATTTATGAAAATAATTATAATCGATGGACGCATTCAGTCTTCACAGCAGAAGTTTGACTTCTCACTTTCTCTGTCGACATATATTGTTGCATGCCTTCTATTTATCGTGCCAAATTTTTAACACGATATCTCATTCCGTGTGAACGTAAGTTGGGAAAGAAAACTTCCACTGGTATTTTCTTCAAAAAAATTTTTTCTCAAAATTTCCATCGGAACAAAGCAGAGACGTGGACTTTATTACCTCCTCTTTCATTTCCCAAACTTTCAGAGCGATACCTCATTTCGTTTAGACGTAAGTTAGGAAAGAAAAACTGAAGACCAGGTATGGTCATGTGACCCTCTCCTCACATGGACTTAAAGGGATTCTCTAGCGCGCTTTTCTCCGGACTCTCTTTGCTTTCCCTTTTCCTCTTCAAGAGATCCTCCCCCTCACTTGCACTGGACGCTCTCTCTCTTGCCTGATCGCTTCTTCCGCTCCGATTCTTCCCCCTCCCTGTCGCGACACTTGACACCGGGCCACGCACAACTGGCCCTCGTGTCTCTCTGGAAATTTCCTCCCCGTCTACTTCACTACCAGCACTGCCAGTACTCTCGCTGCCCACCCTCCGCTCGTCCATCGGTAACTGTAACCTATCCATATACAAAAGTACTCACTGCCGCCCACAGATGTCACTTGAGGCTGCAGCCGCTTACCGCCCTAAAATTTCAGTTTCTTTGCCCTATTTCACCTCTCCATTCTCTTTAGCCACCCTTTTCTCACCCCTAACATCCCCTATCACTACAAGGACCTCCCTTGCCCGCTATGAAGGCTTAAAAACCCAAACACAAAACTACCCCGTTTCCTTGCAAACCTAACCTCACTTTTCCTATTTAGCCAAATCCAACCCCCCAACTACAATGTAAATTAATTTCTTTCTTCCCAATGTAACCCTCACAACCGTACTCACCTCCTAGACTTCCACCCTCACACTTCACTCACACCTTCCACACAAACTTTGTAAAAACTTCTCACCGCCTGTCACTGCACACTTTCTCATTACCGCCACCAACATGCAAGTCTCGATTAAACAACAACAATATTTTTACTCTGGCGGACCGAAGAAACCAAATGGAGCCTCTACAAAGTACCCGTAAAGACCCCATTGGGTGCCCATTCGGTTCCTTTTTAAAAAACTAAAAAAAAACGACAAGATCAACTTTTAAACTATTGAAATTCGGATTCTACGTTAAATTTTCTATCAGAAAGTCACAGAGTAACCGCCATACTTTTTTATGCAGAGTTAAAAATTTAACAAGATGTCATTAACTTCTGCTGAAGGTGACTTCAACCGCATCCATAATAGCTCAAGTAGTATGTTGCGCGCGAAATTTAAAAATAAAATTCTTTCTCACTTGCATCGCAGCGTTGTTGTTTGCGGTTTCCACTGCGTGGCGCTAGCATCCAGACGAAGTTATTAAAGTTATCGACGGAACGCTTGTTAACTGATACTAAAAGAAGATGCACTTGAAGTCGCTTTTGGCCCATGTACATGACAGGTATTTTATTTTTTAAAGGTTTTAACGCTGCGAGAAAAAGTATTGCGATTATTCCGTGATTTCTAATGCAAATTTTAACGTAGAATCCGAATTTCAACCATTTAAAGGTTGATTTTGCTGTTTTTTTTTAGTTTTTTAAAAAGGAACCGAAGGGGGACCCAATGAGGTCTTTACGGGTACTTTGTAGAGCCTCCATTCGGTTCCTCCGGTCCGCCAGGGTGCCTAATATTTTTCGACATACAAAATTTATTCATTCAGCATAATCAACTGTGAAATAAATCATTTTTAAACTTTGTCATGACACTCGGGTAACGATTGAAAACTCTTATTGTTATAACAAATTATTAAGTAGATTTTGCTCTTCTTATATATTTGTAAACTAAAAATTCTGTTTAAGAAAAATTAATCAACAAATGCACTGTCTATTTTACGACCTGCAAACTTTATTCTTTCTACACGTAATGTAGAAGAACGTTCAAATCGTAAAATGACTAGAAGAATCTAAAAACTTACCGTGCAGAAATTTCCAGTTTCATGCCGTATTTATGACTGTCAGGTCTGGGCCTGATCCGGGCTACGGCAAAATTTCTGCACGGGTTTTGGTTATATGGATTAATATTACACAAAAATTTCTGCAGAGTATGTGTTGTTTAGATAAAGAACCAATGGCAAATTTAAGTTTAATTCTAAAGTTAGTTTGACGCCCACTGTACACGAACATACTTCATTACAAAGAATGTGAAACCTTAAACTGGAAGGAAATAAATTTTAACCTGCTTTAATGAAACTTTTGTAACTTGCTGATGCAGGAACATCGATTTTTTACTGGAGAAAGAAGTTTTTTTATATAATATAAGCAAAAAGTTCTGCTGTATTTTTTAATTTTTGCAACTTCTTTTTTAGTAGAATTTTTTCGTCTAGAAAAGATAAATTTGCAACAAAATCCATACATTTTTAACGAAGAAAATAAATTTTCTACAAAAAGGAGGAATTTTCACGAAAGCAGTTTAATTTAAAGAAAAAAGTTTATTTCCAACCAAACAGTTCAATTTTGAACCAAACATTACATATTTTAGTTTAAAAAATTAATATTTAACTACAACAAAAAAATTTTTAACAAGGCAATTCTTTTAACCAAACAGTTAAATTTTTAACCGAAAAATTGTTTTTGATCATGAAGCCCTGCAAGGATGGCATAATGCAAGGATAATGATTGTTTGTGTGTGTGTACAGTAAATTAAGGAAATACATTGTGTGTCATTCCGTGGGCATTTGTCGAACTAATTAACTGACTGTGCGGTGGCGTTTGGAACTAGTTAACTGCCGCTACCTGGACGGTTCTCTAACGCTCACTTTTCTGGGGGCGTAATAGTCTCATAACATGGTTGTTTCAAATAAAATTAATTAATTTCCAATTGAAGAAAACTAATATTTAACAAAACAGAACAAATTTCAATCATAAAAATAAATTTATAACTAAAATCTTGAATCATCAACTGAAACATAAAATTGTTGACAATGCACTGTAATTCCTGCAGTGACAATACTTGTTAATTTAGTCATGAAAAATTGAACTTACAACAAACTCTTGCTTTCAGTCATCCCGTTCTCAGCCTTCCTAGAAGAGCTGGCTCACCCAGTTTTTCAGGAGAGTAGGGCGAAAGCGGTTGCGACATTATATATATATATAGATATATATTACAATTGGAGACGAGTCAGGCGGATCTCACTGTTTACGTTTCTATCCCCCCGAAATCATTGTAAGGTTATTTGAAGGCAACCCCTGACACTGGACTTTAAGCGAGAGTTTGGTGTATTTAATAAATCAGATCTCAATGTTTGATTAAGCTTAACATTGACATAAGTTATATCGATACTTACGTTTCGGAGATAAAAGCCCTTATTTTGCATAAAACAACTCCCAACACCCACGGATACTGATGCCAAAATACGTAGATTTCATTCGGTAAGCCTGAAACATTAATAAATAAAATCATAAAAGAATAAATATTAAACATCTAAATTTGAAAACATTTTGAAATTCAAAATGCTTCATTGCTGAAAACAATAGTTAAGCATATTGATAACTATGTACACTTTCTAAGGTATTGAAAATACTATTTGTATTTATATAAAAGTTTAATAAAGTTTAATAAAGAATTACTATTTATGTTACTTGGTTCTATATTTTGAGTGAATCCCCAAGACTGGTAATCGTATTTTGTTACAAGTTTTAAAGGTATTGAACACTGTCTGAGATCATTATTATATAAATGTTATTAAATAATTGAACTTGAAGTACGTAATGATCCAACTTGTTAACGGTTTTTTGTAACTGAATTATTCTGAATATAGCGATGCCCTAAATAGGAAATCGTCCTTATTCTCTCTAGTTTCGGAATTAAGGTATTGCATATATAGATTCACTGATATAATGTATTCAAGATAGCTGGTTTGAAATTAATTTCCTATGATGTCAAATATATCAACTAAGCTCATAAATGAACAGCATCAAATCTTTGCATACATAAGAAGCCGTACATAAATTTTTATTATTAATTACAGGAGAAGAGGGGGTTTTGAAGAGGGCCTAATAATTTGTTACGGAATTTACGTGCGGCCGCTAAGTAGGGCGTACAACTTCATTTTCAAAATTCCCTGATTTATCGTTGACCAATATTTTAATTTTCACTGACCGTTAACATTCAAATACAAGAATTTAAATTTCGCTAGTTTGAGCGCGCCTAGGGCGCGTGACTGTTCATTCACGCGCTACGCGCTCGATAATATATTTATCTCGCGCTCCGCGCTCGGTCTTTGCATCACCCTCCACATTTGTGCACAGACCACAATGCGAAATTTTGTACATTGTGTTAAAAACTATTATATCGAATTTCTATTACAATTTCTTTTTGTGTGTACCTTGGTTTGGCACTGCTTATTCAGATATTGCAAAATAATGCTCACGTTTTATTTTTCCTGATCCTAATAGGACCCTGTTGTAATGAAAAAAGTACTATATAGGCGATTTTAATTCGGTTTCCAAATCTCCCGCGCTCGAGATCTTGCGCTGATTGGTCAAAGGCTTCGAGGCTCAGAAGACGTGCGCAAAATATACGCATAACCAAATTCTGAAAAAAGGTTATGTTCCCCAGGATTCACCGCGCATTTCAAATAAATAATTAGTTACAAATTAAAAACAATGTTACACAATATCACAAAAATTCTCGGGACGTGGTTTCTTTGGGAAATTTTTCTTAAATCTGTGTTTGCGAAATCTTTTTTATTCCTTGAAATCATTGAATTATTTGAAATCTATATTAAGTAAAAAAGACCTCTAAAATGTTTTGAAACCTTTTCAAATCTTCAAAATGTTTTGTGAAATTGTTATGAAGTATTTAAAATCTGATAAACACGCCTTTATAAAATGTTCAAAATCCTTTAAAATATTTTTAAATCTTTGAAACATTCTGAAATCTTTATTAATGTTTTGTAATATCGTGTATACTCAAAAACCGAGTGGTGAAACTCTTGAAAATTCCGTTATATGGCCATGGCTCATTCTAATAGGCCTTTTTATTCTAGACGTCGGCAGTGCGCACAAACCAAAATTTTACGTAATTTCCGTATTTTCGAACAGTTTTGTGTGGAAATGAATGGAAAATATGGTTAATAAAAACAAAAACAAAAACAAAAAATTAATTTGTAAATAACAGAGAGTTTTAGATAGAACGGTGAAAAAAGTGCAAACAGTGCGGCGACCAAGGCCATTATTTGCATCTGTTGGCACCTGTCATCTTCTAAAAAATGCTTAAAAATTCAGTGAAATTCACGGCAGATGATGTTCCAGGTGCAAAATTAGTGCACGAGTCAGTAAAATAGCATTTTGTATAAATGTGAGTAAAGTGTTCTAAACATGTAATGTATAGAGATATTATTGTTTGGTTCATTAATTTTAATATACCTATGTTATATAATATACTCAATATATTAAATGTCAACAAAATTCTTACCATAAAAGATGGATTTTGATTATACATATATTTAATACAATGAGTGTACATATAGCATAGATACATAAGAAGTGGTTAGTCTTAACTTCAGTTATATTTTCTTTCTATTTATATTTTTAGGACAAATATAGACTTCATGTTTTATATTAAAATAATGAACCAAACAGTAACTCAAAATTCCTGAGATAACGTTTAAGTAATTAAAGTTTCTGAAATTTCTGTTACAGTTTCGGAAAATTTAGAAACAGTTTTTGCATAAAGCTTTAGTAACACGTTTCTGAAAATTCCTACAGAAATTTCTAAGTGTAAATTGTTTAACCTTCAAGCCAAAAGACAAATTTGCTTTACCAAAATTGAATTTTTAACCAAAAAATGTGTTTTTTAACAAACAAAAAATTTCAAGTAATACCCTGTTAGTTGGATTTTCAATAAAAAATCTTTTCTTTTTAAGTGTTAAACTTTTAACCAAAGAGATCTTTTTCAACATAAAATGTGAATCTTCATAAAAAAGAAGATTTTTTTTACAAAGAGCTTCAAACAAAATAGTTGAATCGTTAAGCAAAGGAGATTAATTTTTAATCAAACAATTGCATTTTTATTAAAAAGAGATGCAATTTATACTAAAATAGGTGCATTGTTTAATTAAAAAGATAAACTTTTACAAGTGGTTGAAGTTCCATCAAAAAAATAATCGCGCAAAGTTTCATAAGGTTTTTTTTGGGAGGGATGGGGTGTGGGAAATCTTACGAATCCTTAATTAGGGAGAGGGGGTTCTAAAAAATCTATTACTTAAGTTTCCTCTTTTTAATTATTTGTTTCTAATATGCTAATTGAAACCTGTTTTAGCTGTTGACATTAATTTTTTTTCTATTATACACATTATAACATGAGGAGTAAGCGATTGAAGTGTGATAAATTCATTTTTTGAAAAAATTGAAATAATGATTGTTTTTGTATGCTTGGGATACCTTCAGTTCGATTATAAAAACATGAATTGACGAAAGAAAATATTTTCTTCTCGATTTTAACTTATATCCATAAAATAAAATAAATTTTTTAACAAAATTTTAATTTCAGATTATAGGTTCATTAAATGAATAAAATAAGTCGAACTGGTTAATTATGTAAATAATTTGTGAATTTAATAAATATTTTTCAGTGTTTTTTTTATAATATATAATTTTTAAAAACTTAAAAGTTGGAAATATAGTAATCATGTATAATATTCTCTACCTACTTCATATTTAAGCAAAAGATCGTAAATATATCATACGAACATGAACAGTCAGTGAAGTATGCTTATACTGAATCAAAGTTGATTAAATCAATTTTAATTTTACCAACTTTTTAAAGGCAGTATTAAATTAAAAAGTTTTTTTGCCTTTAATTTATTCAATAGCTCGACTAATTATAATAGCCCATTGCAAATTTAATTCTTGTCAATGAATTTTAAGCTACAATCTATCCATTAGAGAGTGCTGAAAAGTACCAAAAAATCCGACTATTCGTACAGAAATTTCGGTATAAATAGCCCCTTTTTCAGTTCCCTCCATACGCACCGAAAAACCCGGTTATTTGTACCGAAATTTACACGAAGCCACGCCCTATCCTTAAATACACCGGAAAGTGGATTTGTGCATGGTTTCGGTTATGACCTTTGACGCAAATCCCAGGACTCCGAATGTAAACACGCAGGGCCGCGTGAATAATTTATTTTGGATTTTGCGGCATGACGCAACCTGATGCAACTAACGCGGTGAGGAGCAGCCCCCAAGCAGTTTGTCACGCTTGACTAAACACATCCTCCTCTTCAGGCCCCGCGGCTCCTCTCATCATCAAACCGCCGAGCAAACATCAACTTTCGCAATGCACAAATTTAGTTTATCTATGCAAAACCAAGTTCCAGTGTATTGAGATTTTAACTCTAATGGATTTCTCACGTTTTGTTTGCTCACTCCTCATATCATTATCATTTTGTATAATTTTCTTATTACTATTGTGTTATATCTCATACTGAATGTAGCGAATAAATATGGAATTGAGAAGTTAACCATTTTTGAAATCTGGGGTATACAGAAAGTCCCTTTAAATCCTCTAAAATTCTCTGAGGTTCTATAAAATCCTTTGAAATCCAATGACTTCTTTTAAAAGATTTCGAAATCCCTTAAAATACCTTGACATCCCTTAAAATTCTTTGTAATCACTCCTCGATGTCCCTTAAAATCTTGTAGAATCACTTAAAACAATTAAAGTTCTCTCTGAAATTGTATTCGGTAATTTCTTCAAACTTTTGAGATTTTTTCATATCATTTTAAATATCTGTAAAACTTATCGTAATTCTTTGGAATAATTTAAAATGCCTTCAAAACGTTTTAATTCCTTTAAAACACTGAAGATTCCTTAAAATCGTTTTAAACCACCTGAAATCCCATGAGTCCTTTTGAAATATCTCAATATCTCTCAAAATCCCGCGAAAGCGTTGAAATTCTTTTTAATCCGCCGAAATAATTTTTAATCCCTCAAAATCTGTCGAAATCCTTCTACATCTTTTGGAATCCCGTAAAATTCCTTGAAATCTGTTTGACTACTTAAAGCCCTTTAAAATCTTATAAAATTCCTTCAAACAATTGAACAATTGAAGGAAAGAGTGAGAAAACACTATGCAATATTGTATTAAATGATGAGAGAATTGAACAATTTGATAAGTTCATGTGCGTTGTTAGCTTATTTACTAGGGATGGCAAGATAGATGAGGAGTTAGATAGACGCATAAACGAAGGTAAGAAGGTTATTGGTAGAGCAGGGACCCTTATCAGATGTGAAAATATACCAAATAAAGATAAAATGGCAATACATAATTCTGTATTTCTACCGACTGTACTATACGGTTGCGAGGCATGGACCTATCAAGCAAATGATAATAGTAAAATTAATGCAATTGACATGAGATTCTTGCGCCTAATATGCCTAAAAACTGTGATGAACAAAGTGAGTAACAAGATAATTCTCAAAAAATGTCATGCAGAAAAGACGCTAGTGGACACATTAATAAAAAGAGTGAAGTCGAGTGAATGACACCTGAAACAAAAGGCCTTAGATACTAATAGACCCAAGTGGGGAACCTCACATGACGACTCTGTGTGGGTCTTCACTTGGGGTGATTGCTAGAGGGATTGATCAGTAACCTGGGTCGAAGCAGTGTTGCGGAACGAACGTGTTATTTAAATAAATAACACGAGAATTCTGGATGAATCTAAAAATGTGATATCCCATCCTCACATTACTCCATTCCCCACCAAGTGAGTCGCGCCTACTCCGAAATGGAAATGTCTTAATAGTGTAATAATAATTTAAGATCTGTGAAACCTCTCGGAGCCCTTTGAAATAGTTTAAAACCATCAAATTGTTCACACATATTCTTTGAGCTCCCGGACAGGTTGTAAGATTATGGGGGTAGTGGGAGTAGTGGGGACACAGTTTTTGATACATATGAAATCAAGTGGCCTGAAAAGTATAATGTTTATGAAAATACCAGGTGTATACATATGAAACCGGTATTTTTTCAAGAACAAAACACATTTATTTCAAGAGAATGATAACAAATATTTTATTCAAAGTATGCGCCCTCG
>NC_046663.1:78193356-78207191 GCF_010883055.1 Belonocnema kinseyi
ACAGTTTTTAAATATATATAATCAAATGGCCTAAAACGTGTAATGCTTATGAAAATACACGGTCTTTAGCAATTGGCACTACATTTTGCACACATATTCTTTGGGCTTCCAAGCAGGCCGTAAGAGTATGGGAAGAGATAGGAGGGATAAATATTGGGGAGGGGGGCACATCTGCAGTTTTTTAACAATCAGCCGAAAAATTTTCACACGTATTCTTTGGGCTCCCGGACAGGATGTAAGAATATTGGGGGCTAAAGAAGTAATGGGGGCATAATTTTTGATACATAATAAATAAAGTGGCCTAAAATGTATGACCTTTATCAAAATCCATATTTTGAAAAGAAGCACCAAATTTTTAACACACATTCTTTGGGCTTTTAGATAGGTCGTAAGATTATAGGGTGGGATATAGAAGGGGAAAAGATAGGAGAGTGGAGGCACAAACGCTGTTTTTGACCAAATGGCAGAACATTTTTCACGCATTATCTTTAGGCTCCTGGACAGTTCATAACAGAATTTTGTTAGAAGAGGGAATGGGGGGTGGCAGTTTTTGAAATTTACTATATAATTTTCAAATTTTTTAAGTTTTTTTTTGCAACGTATGCTGGAATTTCAAGACTGATTTCAAAATTCTAAATACTGGATTGAGTACGAGTTCTTTGATTTAAAATTCTAAACAGCCTTTTTCATTTTATGTCTTTCAGTTTTTAATTCTTTTTTTTCGCATTTAGAGTTTTCCTGAAGCTGTGTACAAATTTCACAAGTGATTTGCGATTTTCGGAAACTGAATTCGAAAACTTAAATACAATTTTTACAATTAAAATTTGAAAAATACAGTTTGGATGTTCTGTAATCAATTTTTTATTTCTATTTCACTTTCTAAGAGTTTTTTCCAAGTTTACTTCCAATTTCACTATCGACTTCACATTTTTTAAACCCAAGTTCTACGATAAATACTTAAAATTTTATGTTGATTCCATTCCAGTATTATAGAATATACAACTCTTATGGCAATTCCGTTTGTTCTCGATGTATTTTCTGCGGCGACAAATAAAACTCAGAAAGGACATTGAACCGCAATTTCGCCAAAGTTAAGTTATTAACTTTTTTTGTCCGCAAATTGTTTTTCAAAAAAATATCTACGAATGTTAATCTGAGTTAAAATCTTTCCGCGCCAAAGTTATAGATATTTTTTTGATATATATTATTTGTTTTAATTTTTTCTTTAAAACTAAGAACAATGAGATTTCAGAGTGTACGTTTGATTTCTTTTAATTTCTAAAAAAAGCACATAAAAATAGACAAATTTCAATATTGAAAAAACACTAATTTTTATTGTAAGATAAAGAAGTTAATTAACCTGAGTTTCTCTTTTGGGTGAAATTCCTTCAAGTTTTTTGCACTGATATGCAAAAAGACCTTCCAGGAGAAGAAATAAGTCTTAAGAAAATTTTCTTAGAAAATATTTTTCGAAAATATATCGCTAAACCTCAATTTTTTTGTCATTTGTAATCAGTGTTCCGAAACTGATCAATTAAGTGATCAATCATAACTTTATGTAAGATCCCCCTGGGGCGGAAGAGTGGAGAGGGCGTAACTTTAAAATTTCAATTGAAAGCCTATATTTTTTATCGCAGATTGAGATTCTTCATTAAAAAAATACGTCAATTTTATACGAACCAATGCTTTTCTATGCACGCTAGTTGGCAACACATTGGTGAAAATTGACAATGTTGACTATTCAAGGAATACGCTTGCAAACGAGAGATAAAAAGACAAACGGTCGGTTTGGGTTATTTAATACGGGTTGGTTTGTTGAAATTCATTATTTTTCTTAAATTTGTTTGAGTTGGATTTGGTATTTTAATTACGGACGTTTGGGTTGCATTGGGTGTCTTAATTTCATTTATTTGAGTGGTTTGGTTGTGCTACTTACGTTCGTTCGGGTTGGTTTGGCTGTGTTGCTTAAGATCGTTTTAATTAGATGTATTTGTTACGTTCGTTTCGTTTTGCTTTGTTGGTTGCGTTCATTTGATTTTGTTTTGTTGCTTACGTGCATTTGGGTTGGTCCTATTGGTGGCATTCGTTTGGCTTAGAGTTTCTGGTTACGTTCGTTTAGGTTTGATTAAGAGTTTCAGTTAACACATCCAAACCAATCCAAGAAAACCTAACAAGCACAACCAGATAAACCTAGACGAACGCAACAAACAACACTAACCGAATCGTGTGTTGATTCCAAATAACTGAAACCCCTTTTAAAACAGTGGATTAAACGCCACTTACCATAAGGATAACTCAGCCCTACAAAAAAGTGCTTTGACCGGCAGACCAGAGCAGTGTATCCTTATGTATTTTGACCCGCTGAATCCGAATCCAAAGTCAGTAATATCAGATTGCGGCGTGTTTTAACCCTAACCCCCCAAAAAAATCCGTCAAAAGGCGGTTTTGCGCCAAATTCGAAAAAAAATAAAGTGGCCTGCCCGGCGGACCAGAACAGTGTATTCTTATGTATTTTGGCCCGCTGAATCCTTACATCCCAACTGTTATCTTCATCGTGCCAACATCACTAAGATGTGTTGCAAGGTGTGTCCCAAGGTTTGTTACAAGATGTATTGCAAGATCTTTGGACAGCAGTGGCAAACTTGCACTAACCTATAGTTTCTTCAGTATCAAAATGCCAGACGAGCTCGAAGCCTAATCGCAGAAGTTAAGCAGCATACTGCGTGGATACTAAATGGACCGATTACCGAAGAGGAGGGAATGGCTGCTTTACCAAACTTTGGAAAATCAGCTTGTTGGTGGGTTTTTTCTATTCTTCAACGGCATATCATCGAGACTACGGCCACTCGATGGCTATAAAACAGAAACTTTAGAAACCTACATTTATTATCAACTCTTTTCAAATTTAGCGGTAACGCGGCTTTTTACGGGTGTTTTTTAGGTTAGAAATGAAACATGAGCCAATATGACTTCTAATTCGGTTTCACCGGGACAAAGTACATCAGGATACACTGCTTTGGTCCGCCGGGCAGACCACTTCCTTTTTTTCGAATTTGGCGGAAACCCGCCTTTAACGGGGGGTTTTTGAGGTTTGAGTTAAAATATGAGCCAATCTGACAGCTCTGACTTCAGAGTCGGATTCAGTGAGTCAAAATACATAACGATACACTGCTCTGGTCTGCCGGTGATACAACTTTCTATTTTTTCGAATTCGGCGGAAACCCCGCCTTTTTACGGGCGTTTTTTGCGATTAGGGTTAAAACACGAGCCAATCCGATATATGTGACTTTGGATTTGGATTCAGCAGGTTAAAATAAATAAGAATACACTGCTCCGGTATGACGGTCAAACAATTTTCTTTTTTTCGAATTTGTCGGAAAACCGCCTTTTTACGAGTGTTTTTTGAGGTTACGGTTAAAACAAGATCCAATCTGATATTTCTGACTTCAGATTCGGATTCAGCGAGCCAAAATACATAAGGATACACTGCTCTGGTCTGACCGTCAGACAACTTTATTTATTTTTTCCGAATTTGGCGGAAAACTAATTTTAACGGGCGTCTCTGAGGTTAGGGTTAAAAGACGAGCCAATCTGGTCCGCCTGGCAGACCACTTTCTATTTTTTCCCCCTCAAATTTGGCGGAAAACGCCCTTTTTAAAGGTGTTTTTTGAGTTTAGGGTTAAAGTATGAGCCAATTTGATATTTCTGATTTCGGATTCGGACTGTTTTAGAGCACTTTTAATATTGTTAATAATGATCGCTATTTTTGCATAATATTTTTATCAAATGTCCGACAACTCTCTTATCGTACAAAATATATAATGAGTGGATGTTTTAGAATGCTAAAATAATTAAAAATAAACCGTGAAAATAGCCATCCTGCACATATTTCAAAATATTTTTGTCTGGTCTGCAAATATTTAAAAAATATAATTGAAATTTCTTTGTTTTATTATAGTTTCATGTCACAAATACATTCATTGATCCCTTAGTTTTATATTTTCACACACTCTTAGGTTACCCTTAATTAAATAAATATATTTTAGTTGGTATGCATTTTTTGACACATTTTGGTAGTCACCCATACTTGTATGTATTTTATTATACTAAATTATTAAATTCATCAAACTGATACTTGAATATCGAATCAAATAACGTATCAAAGGAAATCATTCATTTTTTATACCGATTTATACTTTAAAACGAAAAAATGTTAAGCGGTCCGTTTAACATTTTTCAATTATAAAGACTTACGGCCGGTTCCACCAACCTCAGTTAAATCACTGGTTAACTGACAGAGGGTTAAATGTAATGCCATAGTTAAGCTTCGATTATCCTGTCGCGCGTTCTACCACGTTTTTGGAGGTCCCGGTTAGCTAACCAGATAATCGTTTCGAAATAACTCCTATTTTACTTCTAATAATTCTTGTGATTGGCTACTTGTCGGTCGAGTGGAAAGCAAAGCAATAGGGCCATGCCCGCCAAATCCAAGTAAGGTTTACTCCACGCTCGTGTCCAAACTGACCTAAAAAAAGTGAATTTGTATGTGTTTTTTGTTCGTGCTTTGTTTCTGTTTTATTCGTGTTATCTGTGATAATATGGCAAAAAAAAGTAAGATCGCCTAATTTTCTCCCTAATGCTCCTTCAATTTGATTCACCAGATTATTTACACAAGCTTTTGTTCAGCGAAATGTCGTTCGAAAATCAACTTCGTCAAAATTATCAAAACAATTCACTTTTTCTTTGAAAATTCGCGGTCTTCTGAGGATAAATTCAAAAATGTCTTTTTCCACTTTGTCATCAGACGATCTCAGATCTTCTTCCAAAAACTCCATATTTCGCAACGACACTGCACTTTTTAAGTCAAAAGACGATTAAATCGCCCTAACCGGCCAATCTTGGCCCGTTAGATTTAACGGTGGTTAATCCGAGTTAACCGGCTGTTAGAAAGTGGTGGAACGCGTAACTAACTTTAACCGAGGATTAAATTTTTATTTAGTCTTGCATAAAACTGCGAATGCTATCATTTTACAATTTTAATTTGTAAGGGTTTTTGTTTCTAACCGTTCAATCTGGAACGTTAGAAATTTAAAAGTGTATACTCTTCAATGGTTGTAGTTTTAAAATTGTTTTATTTTGAGGCTCTCAATTATAAAACCAAATTGCTCACTTTTAAATAATTACAATTCTAAATTTACATATATTAACTCTTATAATTTATAATCATTACTTATTTTTAAATACGATTTAATTTGTAGTTATCGATTATCTTATTTTTTAAGCTTTGAATTTAAAATCAATCAATCCTGAAATATTTAAATATAAAGTTGTAAAACATTGAACTTTTGAATCGATCTGAAATATTTCAATTTCAAAATCATTGAGCATGAATCCTTACTTTACAATATAAATGTCTTACAAATATTGCTAAATTCTATTGCCGAAGTTCCAAGTATATTGAATGGTGAAATATTATTTCTTTTTTTAAAAAAATCGTCTCCTTTAGGGTATATGTTAAAGGAAAAGTCGAATAAAAAAGGAACGATCGTGACTATCAGTATTTTCAATACTTTTCCCGTTAATCAAAAGTTGGTTCCCGTTAAAAGCTTTCTAGATGAAAATATATGTCGAATATTAAGTATACTATATATAATAACCAGCCTTGGTCCGTGAAGGAACTATTGTTGGATTCTTAAAGCAAATATAACGCAACTTTTCCCTAAAGTGTATTTCGCGACATTTATAAGTTCTATTACGTATGCATTGATTTAACATATTTCGATAGTAAAATATTTTACGGTATAGATTTACGTTGGACAAAATATCGTGGCGTATATTTTTTTTAAATTTGAAAACAAAATGTTTCCATGCAATGAAACAATAAATTTGGTCTTCATAGGTGAAGCAGATATTAGTTTCTAAACTATTTGACAAAAATTAGTTGACAACAGAAAAATTAATTAATTTAAGCCCATTTTTAGGCTTAAATCAAGATTGATTTTTTGGTGTACTTTAATTAGTTTAATAAAGTTTTATTGTAATGTGAAAAGTTAACGTTTTTTTCCAAAAATTGGTCCAAAACATCCAAAGCTAGATTAAAAACAATATTAGTGCGATTTCCATGAATGGTAATGGGTACAATGATTCGCCACTCGAGTAATTTTTTCAGTTTAAAAATTAGTAACAAAACACTATAAGCGTCGAGCGAAATTTTAAAATACAGATATGTATAATAAATATTATAAAGATTCAAATTAATATTAGAAGTTAAACTTTAAATGTAGTGAATAGTTTATATTTAAAGAAATTAACAATAATTTCAAAAAACATAATGATCGGCCACAACGACATAGTGATTAGCATATAGGCCAATGATTGTATGATTGGCCACTGCTATGTGATACATAAAATAAAGTCATTGTCATCAATATACTATTGTAACTCTTGAACTATTTATTACGTGAAAAAATGTTTTATGGGATAAATGTGTAATTCATTGAGATCTACACTTTATAAAATTTTTGAATGAAATCATAAAATAATCAGCGTGATTTTCATTTTTGGTTAATTTTTGTTGTTGAAAAATAAATATTGTAACAACAAAATGTTACACACAAAACAGTCGCATTCATATAAAATTCACAATTACTCTGAAAAATATTTTGATACAAAAGCAATATTTTTTTAAATGAACAGTGAAAACAGATGTAGTTCGAAAAATGTGCTGTACCTCAGAAATTAAAAGGCGCCTAAAAGTCTCTAAGGCTTTTTGTATACAACGTTTAATGTATTAATTTTCATATAATATTGGTTGTGTATACGAAACTGGTATCATTAAAAAAATATTGTGGATATCGGTAAAAAAAACTATTGTCGCTATCGGTAAAAAAAATATTGTCGATACGGGTATGAAAATTACTGGTACGTACAATTTTTTTACTGATTTTTGAAAAAGAATATTTTTAGGGTGGACTCTAGACTGCCAATGCTGACAGTCTATTCTAGATAAATAAATAATTCTTCATGTAAATTACAAGAATTTGTTATAACGAATATAAAATATACAAAAATATTCAAAATGGATGCCATCTGCTTAAAAAAGTGTTTCGTAGCCTATTGAAAAATTAATGAAGTCACTCTCCCCACTTCCCCTCCAATAGTACACGGGTTAAAATTAGCTCGGGTAGAGGTAAAGTCGGCTGGGGTACAGGGTAAAATCAGAACGGGTGTTGAATAAATTTATCTAGGATACAGGATCAGTTGTGTAGGATACGAGGTAAAATCGGAGAAGATACAGTGTGAAATTATCTAGGGTACGGAGTAAATTCGGCTAGGATTCGGAGTAAAGTTAGGCTGGGTACCGGGTGATGCAAGGTAAAGTTAGCAAGGGTACGTGGTAAAATCGACTAGGATACTAGGTAAAGTCGGTTAAGGGACGGAATAAACTCAACTAGAGTGCTGGGTAAAGTCAGGTAGGGTACAGTGTGGAGTCGGGTAAGGTATGGGTAAAAGTTGGATAAGGTTCCTGCGTAATTTTGGCTAGGGTGCAAAATATAGTCAAGTACGGATTAAAGTCGGATAGGGTACGGGGTAAAGTCGGCTCGGGTATGGAGAGAGGTTGTCTAGAGTGGGAAAAAGTTAGGAGTGCATCTAAAAGTATTTATGGGAAATATCACAAAACACATAATCACAGTCACATTGGAAAGAGTGAGGGATGTGACTTTAATAATTTTTTCTAATTATTAAAGGGAGTACCATCCCGCCCCCACGAGACCTACGTACGTGACCTACAGTATTCCTGTGATCTTCTGATAAGTGTTGTCCCCACGAATCGTTGGAAAGGGTTAGTGGTTTGACCAACATCATTTCTGTGACCAGTCACGAAGGTGCCTTCCCGCCCCACGAGACGCTGGAAATGGGCGAGGGTTGCAAAAAATTACGAATTACGATTACAAATATGATAGTAAAAATTCCCGCAAATTTCACTTTCACGGTGAAACCATGAAAAACCCATTAAATAATGGGTTTTTGCGTTTATCTCAGCCAATATGCAAAATTTCAAAAAAATTTTCAAACAGAAGTTATAAATATCATCGAAATACATATTTTCCAATACAACATTTTTTTCTAAAAGTGATAGTTTCCGAAGTGCATCCATTGATTTTGGCTTGGTGTCTAATCATGCCCTTCATTACGGGCAGAATGGAGCACTTTAAAGAGCACACTTTTTTTTTATTTTGTCATTTTGAACCACTTTTTCAGCTCGCTCTTAAAAAAACACGTGCTAGCTACTGGTCACAGAAGATTGATTGGTCACATCTCGAACCACTTTTCAGCTCGTCCTTTAAAGAAACACGTGCTAGTGACTGGTCACAGAAGAGTGATTGGTAACATCTCCAACCACTTTTCCAGGTCGCCCTTTAAAGAAACACGTGCTAGCTACTGCACGGAAAAAAATGGGTGGTCAAAATTTAGAGAGTCTGAACGTCGGACTCACTATCAGAGATAACTAAGGTATTCTTTTCGGGATGGTCAGTACGCATATATTGTTTTCACTCATTTCGAACATCCATGAAGGAGCAGATAAGCCATCGCGTATGGCCAATTGCTTGATGTTTGGGCGTCAATCATGCACGTGAAAGTTTAAAAGTTATCGCTAATCGACTCCAATTAGCATAACGTACACGTAGACCGCGTGGTGCTAAAGTGCTATCCGTTAAAAAAAATGTTTACCCACTATTTCCGTGTCAAGTGAGTGCATCTATTGAGGATTCATTTAAAATATCTTATTCTGTAATTACCTGTTTTAAATACGATCCAGTCGAATGTCTAAGAAAATCAGATCGACCATCCGAGATGTCCAAACCGACCCTTCACAATGATTGGGTCAGCTAGATTAAGATGAGCGAGACGACGCACAGTGGTCTGGAATAGGAATTTACTGTTCATAATCGCCCACAGGTCGTATTTCTTAACCGATTTAAAAGTTTTTTCTTTAGAAATGCTCACAAATTAATTTTTAAGAGAATTGTGGTCTGCTTTTTTTTAAATTTTTTGCACAGAGCAACAATATATAAACAAGCATAGTGACAAAATTGACCATTTTAGCTTTGTGAATTTTTATCTCAAGGAAAAATACAGATAGAAACTCACTATAAGTCGGAATTATTGCACATGCATTCATAGAATATAATTAATTTTAATAATATTTAACTCAATTATTATAAACAATTTTCATTAAAAAAATTAGCATGAGTTAACAACTATTGTTTTTATAAACATTTCTATAAACAAATTCTTTATAAATGAGTTTTTCTCATAGCTGAATTGATTTTTCGGAACAAAAGTGATTCACAATTGTCTTTAGAGACATTTATATACTTTAAGCTTTATCAAACATAAACAATATAGATTGTTTATAACAATTTAGTTAAACAAGTCTCCTAATCGACCGTTTCCTCAAAGAAAAAAATGTTTTTTTTTTGTTCAATAATTATTAGAGTGACATTTATTGCGGTGACTAACCAACGAAATTAAAAAAAGAATAATTTATATGATTGTTATAAATCCTTTTTTAACAAAACTATGATTTATTTTTTTACATACAAAAAGGACGGTTTTCCACTGACATTATCCGACAATTAACTAACAGTGATTCCAAAATTGGATATGGGACATTAAATAATAATTTGCGTAATTCTTAATAACAATTTTAAAACAATGCGTGAAAAACGTACAAAACAAATGAAAGATAAGTGACTTCTGAATAGGCAACTACAGCGTTATTGCACCTTTTTTTCACTTGTTCCTTATTTATTTTTCAGGAAGTTGCATAAAACAAATGAAAGATAGGTGACTTCTAAAAACGCAAGTACAGCGTTATTGCTATAGACAGTTTGCTACAGAAATTGCGAAATTTTGCGTATTAATTGAAATAAACAAAAAAACCGCCCTAAAAATCAGTTTTTGACGTTCGACCTTGAATATCAAATTTGCAGAAATTTCCACTATCATATTCGTAATCAGCGCATGAAAATACATAGGTATACGCAAGTTGAAGGATTTTGGAGGTGGACCCTAATCAAAAGTTTGTCAAAAAATAATTATAGAGTTTCCTATTAAAATGTTAAGCCATTCATAGTTTAATTTATATGTTTATGTAACACGAAGTTTATTTCTAAGGAAATCTTAAATAAGATATTCTCCGATTCTTAAAATGGACAAGGAAAAGTACAAAAGGATATTACGTATTTTTTCAGTGCTTTTTTGTTCAAGATAATTAGAAATATAATTAAAATCTTCAAGAATATCAGGGAAAAAGTTTGTTTAAGAAGTACTAGCTTTTTTATCTTTAATTTTACTTATGTTAATTTCTTATAACAAGGTATACGCTTGTGACAAAGTGAAGTACATAATAAACTAGGTTTAAAACAAGCTATTTCAGGTGAAAACCTGATAATTATAATTAAGCAAACTATAGAAAATATGTGATAAAATTGTTAATTTTATACTGACAATCCTGTATAGTTCAATACCAAACGTTAATTATATTTTCGCTACATATTTTTTATAACATGGCAGTAAATATTTCAGAAAGATTTTTGAAATTATTATTACTTGTCGTAGCAATGAGCCAATGACAAAACCTAGAATAATAATAATTATTACTATTATCATACAAGTCACCGTAAAGCAATCATAAAATCTCAGACTAAGATTTATTAATTTTTAATGTAGAAAATTAAAGTTTGTTTACTCAAATTACGGGAATTCGATATTTTCAATGACGTACGTTTACGGTAAGTAACACGTATTTAAAAAATCATTTGAAAATATTAACTGTCATTTTATAAAAAAAAATATTAGCAGAAATGGAATTAAGGTTCGATTTTAAACTTTACAAAATTGTCATTATAAAATTACCAATTTGATCAATTATTAAGTATAGTTTGCTTAATAATAATTATCCAGTTTGCACCTGAAATGGCTTGTTTGAAACCGAGTTTCTTATGTAATTCACTTTGTTCCAAAAGTACATCGTGTTATTAAAAATGAACATAAATAAAACGAAAGATTAAAAAAGAAATTACTTTATAGACAAAATTTTTGTGTTATATCCCTGAAGATTTTAATTTTATTTCTAATTATCTTGAATTAAAAAGCACTAAAAGAAATACATAGAGGAGAGTACTCGAATATGAGATATTCTCGTAATAGGAGAAAGCGGGGTATCAGCTGAACTAAGAGACCCACTCTGTTGGTTCTATCACTAACTTGTAGCCCTTGAAGAAAGAGTAATTTCGTGGTATAGTCCATTTTTCATTGAGCTTCTGAAGATTATAAGCGAACTTTTTGTGAAATCGATGGTGGCCGAGTTCTTGGAAGGGAATTCTTTAAACCCAATTTATTATTCATTAAATATGTATTTAGCAGTGAAGTTTGTTTGTAGTGATGGAGATTGAATAACTGAGTAAGAAAATATGGATAGTGTTGAAGTTTTTCATTGTACAGGTCAGGCATAGTAAGTGCATAGTTGCACGGTGTGGTTCTCATAATATGAGATACCTGTGGTTTTTATAACACTGTGGTTGCGCAGGGGAAATCGGTTACAAAAGTGTTTGTGACTACTGCAAAAATTAAATATATCTGAATAGTAGTAAATTTATACTTGGAAAACATAGAATGAAGTTTTTCATTAAAAATAATACTTTATTTTGCATTTTATTAGCTATTTTCTGGGGTATCTCATATTATGAGAATAGTTTGACGAGTTTGAAAAAAGCACTTTTTTACATTTTTTGTATTTTCAGCATAAAAAAAATTTTTAATAAAATTTTTTATTTGAGCTTCTTATTAGAAAATAAATTTCCTTTAAAATGACCTATGTTACTTTTAAATTCAGTACATAGAATTCCGACAATCACGCCAAACAGAGTTGGTATCGCATATTTGGGTACTCTCCTCTAATATCCTTTTGTACTTTTCCTTGTCCATGTTAAGAATCGGAGAATATCTTATTTAAGATTTCCTTAGAGACAAACTTCGTGTTACATAAATATATAAATTAAACTGGCCAGACTGGCTAGTTAGTTGGCTAATCGACTGGGTTGGCTATTTGGCTACGACACATACATCAAACGTTTCATTTGAAGTGTCAAAGGCCAAAAACTGTTGAAGCAACTCTTAAATGACATGACCTTACTCTAAAATGCCTGACGGTCCCTTCGGGAGGCTTGAAATATGCTTTTTTTAACATTCAAAAAAGTATCAGCACCGGTATTTTTTCCCGTGACAATTTTCTTATTACTGGTACCCACAATTTTTTTTATTACTGGTAAGAAGGACGGTGTATACACTTTATATACACTGAAAAAACGATATTCTAATTTTAAGGATTTTCCACTAAGTTGAAGAATATTTACAACTTAAATAGGCGCGAAGAATATATTCTTAATATAAGATGGAGGCCCTCTTACCTTAAGAATATATATTCTTGTCTAATTTTAAGGATTTCCCAATAAGTTAAAGAATGTTTGCAACTTAATTAGGTATAGTTAATCTTAGACTATATAGTAAGATTTAAATATTTTTATTTCAAAAATATTGTTTAGTAAATAATACAATATAAATTATTATTATATTATTTACTTAGCAATTTTACGTTATACACAACACACAACTTGTAAAATTTCAGCTGGTTTAACTTCATAACATTGTAAATTGCACGCCGGTTTGTAACCTCACTATCTACTTCTTTGTTGAAATGGGACGTGAGACCTTTCTCACTCATATTTTTTTGTAAAGAAAAGGAAATATGTGTGCACACACGATTTTTCATTTGAAGTGGTCTTATACTATTTCGTCGGTAAAACAATCAAAAAGAAAAACTGATCGAAAAGCACGTGGTACGAAACACACCGTTAACTGCAAAAAATCGAAAAATAAGTTTTTTATATCGTTGAAATCGTGAAGAAAAGATGCACCGGATTATTAAAATGATGTTTAAAATTTGTAATAACTTTTAAAATAATTATTGCTAAATTTTGGAAAAACGCTGTCAACTGCCGAATTTGGCGAGTCGTGATTTAGAAGAGAGCCGTAACTGACCCTTAACTGCAGGCTCAAATCATGGATAGCTGAATACGTCACAGAAAAAATCGAGAAAAGAGCGCAAAGGGCAGTTACGGACCCTTTCTGATTTCGAAGAGGTCCGTACGCGCTCACAGGGCTCTCCGGAATCATCGCACCTCAAGAAAAAAGGTCTGTAATTCGAGAAACGCCGTAACTGCATTTATTTTGAGCTGCGAAATTCTTTTGTTGTGAACGGCGTTTTCTCAAATCACAACAGGCCTATTACTGTGGAGCCAGGGGGTAGACCTGTATGCCGTTATAGGTCCTGTCGATTTCGACGTTGCATCTTGCGTAGAATTTTCCGCTGATTCCGAAAATCGAGGGTGTTTCTTCGAGAAATGGGTCAATTTTGAGATAAGAGCATTTAAATTTTTTTTAATTAATCAAGTAGCCCGCTTACAATTTTATGATTTTTACTATTTTTCTTTTGCGGTCGTCTGGTGTATATGTTTACGAATAAAAAGATCCTCAGCCAGGTTTCGATTGCTTTAATTGTTAATGCAGAAGATGAACAAGCAAAGTGAAAATGTCAGAGGAATTGAAATGCACCAATTTCTACGTTAATATTAATCCGAAGACAAAAAGTTTGAAACAAAAGTGTTACTACTTGGCCAGGCGGAACTTTTTTAATATGTAAGTTTTCAATAAAAGTGAAAGATTTCGAAAATTCGACGATGATAAAGATGACAAAAATCTATACAAGG
>NC_046663.1:78207291-78218448 GCF_010883055.1 Belonocnema kinseyi
AACTTTTTGTCGTCGGATTAATATTTACGTAGAAATTGGTGCATTTCAATTCCTCTGACATTTTCTCTTTGATTGTTCATCTTCTGCATTAACAATTAAAGTCATCGACATCTATCTGAGGAACTTTTTGTTCGTAAACATACACACCAGACGACCGCGAAAGAAAAATAGTAAAAATCATAAAATTGTAAGCAGTTTACTTGATTAATTTAAAAAAATTTAAATGCGATTATCTCAAAATTGATCCATTTCTCGAAGACACACCCTCGATTTTCGGAATCAGCGGAAAATTCTACATAAGATGCAACATCGAAATCGACAGGACCTACGACGGAGAGGATATTTCTGAGATCGGTGATTCGAAGAGAGCCGTAACTGCCCGTTACGGCGTTTTCTGAATTTCAGCATCCCAATTAACACCATTAACTGCATTTTGGATAATTAATTAACATTTTTTAACCATTTTTTTGTTGCAAAATGAAAAGTTTATATGCAAATTAATCAAGAAGAACAAAACAAAAAAACTACAGAAAATGAATTAGAATCCGTGATACACGCGCATAAAGATTCCAATAGTTTGCGTCGATTTTCTCGATTTCGTTCATTTTACAGTTAACGATATTTTCTCAAATCACGTCAGTATACGTGTACAGTTTGGACTATAGAATTTCAATCGATGTAAACGTAGTAAATTTGATAAAAAGTAGTTTTTCAGCATTCTAAATATTCATGTAAAAGTAAAACAAAGCCTTAATTTAAATTATTTCCACAAAATTTTTATTAATCATACTATATACCTTATCCATTTAACTTTTAAATTGGTTGTCAATTATGTTTTTTACGTAGGCTTTAAAATGAAAGTTAAATTGATGAACAAATCAAATTTTAACAAAAAGTTGTACGTCAAGTTCTGATTGGAAAAGTGCAATGCTTTGTTTTTGGGGACCTACTATTAGAAAAAAAATCACCAGCTAAATTAATGGTTCTTATTGTTAAATCTAATTATGTTGATTTTATCATAAAACTAATTAAAAATATATTTGGAAGTGATCAATAATCCCATAGCATTATAAACGTTAAATCTTCCTTATTGTTGAGAACATTTATAAATTGATAATTTTCCCATCAAGGAAATGTGTAATTGATTCTTAATTTTTAGTGTTACTAACAAATTATTATTAATTAAATATTCATTTTTCATTCTTGAAGCAGATAAATATTTATTTCCTCATAAAACCATTTAAAACATGTTCCTAAGTGATAATCATAGAAAATTATGAACTTTACATCCTTTTCATTGTCATTAACATCTTGTATGAAAAAATGTAAAAATGGATATGTATTTAATACTTTGTTAATATCAGTAACAATTAAGAATCAGTGACAGATTTTCGTAATGAAGTATTACTATAAAACTATTGTCTGAAATATTGTTCCTTCGAATTTTCCAGTAAATCCTCTATAAAACGAGTGTAGATTGTATGGACTTCTTATTTTGACGTCCGCAATCCCTTCCAGAATATCCCAAAAACCACCCTCTAAAGTCTAAACCAGCGATTCCCAAACTTTTTATGCACTTTCTGGGTAGCGGCAGGTCCGGCACCCTCACATTTTTTCACAATACCCTGCCGCCAAGGGGATACGCTTCACTGCATGACACATCATGCTTCACGCGAGAGAATTAGAGCCGGTTGAGAAAAATTAAAATGTATGTGTGTCAATGCCAGTTGACAGTTCTTGTAATTTTGCGAGTTCTTAACGATATGCTTAATTACTCGAAATGTTAACCGATTTTCATAAACTTTTTTTCCATTTTCTTAAAATTACATAAGGAAAATAATTCAAATAATTAGCATTGAATTGAGCCATATCTTTAGGATTTTAGTTATTGAAACAGCCTTAAATCTCATGAAAATGAAAGGGTTCTCATAGCGGGAGGACTGCCGAGTGGCTGGGCCCGGGCTGGCTTCCCCCTCGGGGGTTGCCCGGCCCGGGGTGGCATCCCCCTGCCAGCGGCAGCCTCATCGGCCGGCGGCACTAGTTTGGGAATCGCTGCTCTAAACGACTGTCAAGTATTTTGCGGTATATTGGTAGTAAACATTACTTTTGCGTGTTTTTTTATATCACAGATCGTTGCTAATGGTGAATGTAAGGAAACTTTCATGGATTTTTTTAAGTACTTTTTTATTATACTTTATTAACTCCCAGTATAAGACCGGTTTCAGGTATGGCTTGCCTTGACCTTGATCCGAACTCGAGACAATCCAAACGTAAACAGGCAGTGCCGCTTAAAACGTTTTTGTTGTATTTGGGCGCATAACGCAATTTGATGCAACTGCATGCTGAGAGTGCAGCCCTAGAGCTTCTTGTCACGCTTGACTGAGCACATCCTCTTTTTAGGCCCCGCGGCTTCTCTGTGTACGAAACTGCGAAGTTCATCCGTTCTGTACTTTCGTAGCTGAATATTGACATTTAGGCATCTCGGATCTAGACATTCCCAGAATTAGGCACAAGCCACGGGTATCGATGAAATTGGGGGGCACGTGCTTAGCTCACTCAGGCGTGATAAACCGGGGGCGTTGCGCTAATGCGTTTTACCTTAACGCCCTACCTGTGTAACTGCATGATGACGTTGCGGTAGTTCACTTAAAATGAGAATCACACACATATTGAATAAGCACGACGGTGAGCTCGCGTCGACCGACATTAGGACTCCGATGCTTAAAGCTAACTGAATAAAGTAGTGTGAATATAGTAAGAGACGATGAAAATGACTGGGTTGCGCGCGCAACCCATTTCTCCTCTTCTGAATTTGAAAACTCGAAGGTGCACGATTGCCGGTCGGAACACTTCGGCGGTTCTATTTATATTTCTATCTGCTTTGAAATAAAATGAAGAGATTGGGATTTTAATATTTCCAGATTTCGATGCTGGCGATTCTCATGATTTGAATACTTCGCGCGCTTCTTGATATGCGTATATTTTGAGGTTACGTTATTTCAAGTATAAAATATAAATTATATAAATATTAATACTATTATATATAAATATACAGATATATACTTAATGATAATATTATAATTATTTTATATTATAATAGTCTTATTTACATCTTAATCCGCATTTGAAAGAAATTGGCGATTTGGGAATTCATCTCGTTCGGATAAAAACTCAATTATTTGGTTGAAAAATTAACTATTTTGTTGAAAATGTAACTATTTTGTAAAAAAGTGGAAAGGTGGAAAATTCGATTATTCACTTAAAGTTGAACTGCTTCGTAAAAAGATTAATTTTTTCTTATTAGGGAATCATAATTATAGTTGAAAATTCAACTATTCGCCTTTAAATTGGGTTAAAAATTCAGCTTTTTTGTAGATAATACTCTTTTTAACTTTTAAATTAAATGATTTTGTTGAAAATTCATGTATTTTGTTTAAAATTGACCTTGTTTGGTGGAAATTTAATCTCTTTGGTTGAAAATGTATGATTTTTGATCAAAAATGCAATTGTTTGGTTGAAATATCAACTGTACATCTTCTTGGGCTTAAAAGTCGATTATTTCACTAAGAGTTGAACTACTTTTTTAAAAAAAAATAAGTTTTTTTTTCAACAAGGTTTTTTGATTATGGTTGAAAATTTAACTATTTGGTTGAAAGCTTAACTCTTTGATTGAAAACTCATATTTCTCGCTTAAAAAATTCAACTTTTTGTAGATAATTCGTCTTTTTGACTTTTAAATTAAATAATTTCGTTGAAAATTCATGTATTTTGTTTAAAATTTGTCTGTTTTTGTAGATCATTAATTTTATTTTTTTTTCTTGTTCAATTTAATATTTTATCACAGTTTTATCAGGAAATTGAACTATTCCATTTTTGGTTGAAACTTTATCCTGTACATTGTATTAGTTAAAACATCAATTATTTTATAGAAAATTCATTTATTTGTTATCGATGATTTTTTTTAATTGAAAGAATTTTAAAATAAAATGTTTTAAATTTAATTTAAGGTAATAAAAATTGAAGAAAAAAAATGATTTTAGAAGATGATTCTAAATCTATTCAAAATTAAAGATTTAATAGATATTAGTTTATAAAATTATTTTCAATTATGACTTCAAATATTATTTCAGACTACAAAATTTTTATTTTTGACCCATTTAATTTGAAATTTTTTAAATAAAAAAAGAAAAATTCGTTTATTATCAGCAATATTTGACCGTTCGTTTAAAACAATCAATTACAAACAACTGTTAAAAACTATACAAATTTGAATAGAATGGTTCGAAATAGAAAGCCTTGAATTGTTAAATTTGTAATGAGCTAAATTTTAAGATTGAGCGCTACCATTTGACTGTAAAAAAACATTCAAAATTAATTTAAAACTTGAAATTATTTCAAATAATTTGAAACACGATGTAGATTTTTGCGGATTTAAAGAAAAAAATTAAGCTTTTTGAGATTTGTTTAATTTTTAAAAAGAACAACAAAAATTGTTGTGTTTGCTAAGAAAATTGAAAATGATTTTTTATTTTGCAAAATTAATTTTAAGTGAGTATTTGAAAAAATTTTAAATATTACAAAAAAAGAAAGAGAATCAGGACGATGTTAAGGCAATTTTTTTATTTTGCAGTTTTTTTAATTTTAGGAAAAAAATCTAATTAACAAAATATATCAATTTTCAACCCAAAAGATTAATTTTTAACAAAATAAATTAATTTTCTATCAAATAATTGGTATTTTAACTAATACGATTTACAGGATAAAGTTTCAACCAAAAATGGAATAGTTCAATTTTTAGATAAAAAGATTAATTTTTAGTCAAGACTAGAATAGTTACATTTTCAGATAAAAAAAATAATTTTTAACAGAAAAAATAAATTTTCAACAATGTTGTTAAATAATACATTTTCAACCAAAAAAATTAAATTTCTACCAACCAAGGTCAATTTCCAGCAAAATACAGGAACTCTCAACGAAATTTTTTAATTTTAAAGTCAAAAAAAGTAATATCTCCAAAAAAGCTGAATTTTTAATCCAAAAATATGATTTTTCAACAAAAATTTTAATTGTCGACCCAATAGTTTAACTTTTTATCAAATTGTTAACTTTTAACGCCAAAAGATGCATTTTTTACAAAAAAATTTTTAACCAGAAAGTTAATCTGAAGGCAAATAGTTGAATTTTCAACTATAATTATGAATCCTTAATAAGAAAAATTTTTTTTTTGAAAGTACTTCAACTTTAAGTGAATAAAAAGTTAAACTATTGGGTCGACAATTAAAATTGTCGACCCAATAGTTTAACTTTTTATCAAATTGTTAACTTTTAACGCCAAAAGATGCATTTTTTACAAAAAAATTTTTAACCAAAAAGTTAATCTGAAGGCAAATAGTTGAATTTTCAACTATAATTATGAATCCTTAATAAGAAAAATTTTTTTTTTGAAAGTACTTCAACTTTAAGTGAATAATCGAATTTTTCACCCAAAAATTATGGTTTTAATTTTTAACAATATATTTGCATTTATAACAAAACGACTCCAACCAAAAAATATTTACAGTTGATATTTCAACTGAAAAATTTAATTTTTAAACCAAAAAGTATAAATTTTCTATAAAACCATTTAATTTCTACAAAGAAAGACGAATTTTTAACTATATACGTGATTTTTTAACCAAAAATGGTATAGATTAATTTTCAGTTTCCAAAATGTATTTTCAACAACACATAAAATATATTTTCATCAGAGTAGTTAAATAAATTAAATTTTTTCTTATTAAAGATTCATAATTATAGTTCATGTATTTTGTTGTAAATTGACCTTGTTTGGTAGAAATTTAATCTTTTTGGTTGAAAATTTATCATTTAACAACTTTGTTAAAAATTGATTTTTTTCAGTTAAACATTTTTTTTGAAAATGTAACTATTTTAGGATTAATTTAAATTTAATCGTTTTTATCTGGAAATTGAACTATTCCATTTTTGGTTGAAACTTTATCCTGTACATTGTATTAGTTAAAATACCAATTATTTGATAGAAAATTAATTTATTTGGTTAAAAAGTAAACTTTTTGGTTGAAAATTGATATATTTTGTGGATTAGATTTTTTTCCTGAAATTAAAAAAACTGCAAAATAAAAAAATTGCCTTAAAATCGTCCTCATTCTTTTTTTTAATTTTTAAAATCTTTTCAAATACTCACTTAAAATTAATTTTTCAAAATAAAAAATCATTTTCAATTTTTTTAGCCATCACAACAATTTTTTTTATTCTTTTTAAATATTTTACAATTCTCAAAAAGATTTTTTTTATATCTGCAAAAATCTACATCGTGTTTCAAATAATTTCAAGTTTTTAATTAATTTTGAATATTTTTAAAAATTAAAATTGTAGCGCTCAAACTTAAAATTGAGCTCATTACAAATTTAACAATTCAAGCCTTTCTATTTCGAACCATTCTGTTCAAATGTTTATAGTTTTTAACAGTTGTTTGTAATGGATTGTTTTAAATGAACAGTCAAATAGTGCTGATAATTTACGAAACTTTCTTTTTTTAATTAAAAAATTTCAAATTGAATGAGTTAAAAATAAAACTTTTTTAGACTGAAATAATATTTGAACTCATAATTTAAAATAATTTTATAAACTAATATCTATTAATTCTTTCATTTTGAACGGATTCAGAATCACCTTGTAAAATCAATTATTTTTCAATTTTTAATACCTTAAATTAAATTTAAAACATTTTATTTTAAAATTCTTTCAATTAAAAAAAAATCTAATCGAAAACAAATAAATTAATTTTCTATCAAATAATTCATGTTTTAACTAATACAATGTACGGGGTAAAGTTTCAACCAAAAATGGAATAGTTCAATTTCCAGATAGAAACTGATAAAAAATTGAATTGAACAAGAAAAAAAACGAATTTTTAACAAAATTGTTAAATTTGCAAGGGAAAAGGTGAATTTCTGAACAAGAAGATGAATGTTCTATATAAAAAACAACGATTTTCCAACTTAAACAATATATTTTTAGCTATAATTATGAATCCTTAATAAGAAAAAATGAATTTTTTTACTAAGTAGTTCAACTTTAAGTGAATAATCGAATTTTCCACCCACAAATTATGATTTTAATTTTTAACAATACAGTTGCAGTTACGAAAAAACGACTTTGCAACCAAAAAATATTTACAGTTGATAATTCATCCGAAAGCTGTATTTTTTAATCTAAAAGCATAAATTTTCCATAAAACAAATTAATTTCTACAAAGAAAGACGAATTTTTAACAAAATACACGATTTTTTTAACCAAAAATGGTATAGTTTAATTGTCAGTTTCAAAAATGTATTTTCAACGAAAGAGATGAACCTTCAATTAAAAATAATAAAAATGTTAACAAAGTAGTTGAACTTTTGATAGAAAAGAGGACTTTTTTTTTACAAAATAGTTACATTTTCAACAAAATAATTAATTTTTGAACCAAATAATTGAGTTTTTATCCAAACAAGATGAATTCCAAAATCGCCAATTTCTTTAATTTCTTTCAAATATATATAACTATTAGTATTAATATTTATATAATTTATATTTTATACTTGAAATAACGTAACCTCAAAATATACGCATATCAAGAGGCGCGCAAAGTATTCAAATCATGAGAATCGCCAGCATCGAAATCTGGAAATATTATAATCCCAATCTCTTCATTTTATTTCAAGCAGATATAAATATAAATAGAACCGCCGAAATGTTCCGACCGGCAATCGTGCACCTTCGAGTTCTCAAACTCAGAAGAGGAGAAATGGGTATAGCGCGCAACCCAGTCATTTACATCGTCTCCTACTATATGTACACGAACATAGACCTGTGATAGAATTGGACCACGTCTCGTTTCAGATCTGGGATCACTGAACTGAAGGCTATGGGGCTGATTCACTGATCGCATTGCTTCGTGCGATCAAATGAGCCTGTCTTTAACATTGACAACAGCGCCACCTGACACGCGAGTAAATATCGCGAAGTAGTATGGCGAAATTATTGGAGCAATGTTAATGAAAAGGAGCAGTGAATATCAATTATTTTTATGCAAAAATGTTATACTAATGTTTAAAATTATTTATTTACTCTGAATAAGATTTATTGTTAGTATTTAATTGACTCGATAGGAAAAACAAAGAAGAAGTATTGGATATAGACAAAGAGTGAGTATAATCGTTTCGAAACGAAAAGTAAGATCTGTCATTTGAACACAATCAGATCTGCTATGTCTATCTCACATGGTAGAAAGAGAGGTCCGATAGACTTCACGCATCGTCTGGTTTTGAAACTGCGTCATGATTATGTGCTGCACAGAACAGTGTGTGCTTTCTACTTTAAGCGTTTTGCAAGGTGTTTTGGAGAAATAAATTATGTGCTTTTACATGCTACTGTTTTCGAATGGTTTTAATTTGCGAACGACGGAGTATCTGTACCAAATATTCAAGAAAAAGCTCTCATTTTAAATGAGATGCTCAGCGGCCCGCAACGTTATTTAAAATATGTAAGCAGGAAACAAATTTATTTTAACGCGGAATAAAGTCCACCGGAAACAGTTCATATGCCCCTAATTGTTTACGTTCGGAGACTGTCTATCTCCAGGAAGTTAGGCTCCCAGTTAGCACAAAATTTGGCGACGTCTTTACGACATCTTTACGACAACTTTACGACATCCTATGTCCATGTCGTTAAGGTGTCTTTACGATATCGTAAATAAGTCGTATACTGATGATGTCTTTACGATATCGTAAAGATACCGAAACGACATGGACATAGGATGTCGTAAAGTCATCGTAAAGATGTCGTAATGATGTCGTAAAGACGTCGCCAAATGTTGTGCCCACTCGGTTCACCGTCAGTTAGAAGGGTTTGGTGTGCTCAGCGATTTTCTTCTTTCGAAAAAAATGGAGCAAAGAGTTTGCATTAAATTTTGTGTGAAAAATGGAATTCAGTGCTCTAAAACTCTTGAAATGTTGACAGTTGCATACGGTAAGTCTACTTCGAGTAAGAGAAATGTGTATAAGTGGTACAAGCTGTTCCAAGAAGGCCGAGATAGAGGATGTCGAAGACGAACCTCGCCCTGGACGTCCCAGCACGTCAACAACAGACGAAAACGTTCAAGCAGTGGAAGAAATGGTGTTGAAAAATCACCGAATTACCATCAGAGAAGTTGCTGAAGATGTTGGCATATCGGTTGGCTCATGCCATGCTATCTTTTCGGACGTTTTGGGCATGAGACGTTTGTCAGCGAAATTTGTCCCAAAACTGCTTAATTTTGATCAAAAGATCCGACCAAAAACAACACCACAGTTATGCCTCAGCCTCCATATTCACCGGATGCGGCCGCCAGTGACTTTTTTCTTTTCCCAAAACTGAAAAGACCCATGAAAGGACATCGATTTTCAACGATTGAGGAGATAAAAACTGCATCCCTGAAAAAACTCAAGGCTACACCACAAAATGATTATCAGAAGTGCTTCGATGATTGGAAAAAGCGTTAGCACAAGTGTATTATATCTGAGGGGGATTACTTTGAAGGGGACAACATAAATATTGAGGAATAAATAAATATTTTTTGAGAAAACCATAAAGTCACCTTATTTTTTGAACACACCTCGTAATAGCAGAGATTTCAATAAAAAAATAATTATCTTCCAACGAAAAATAGCTTAGTTTTCTCATTGGATTCTATTAACTCAGTTCGCATTTAAGCGAACTACGAGAAAAATGGGAAGTTTCTTGATAACAGGGAAACAAGATACTTTGAAAATGACAACAAGAATGGAATAGTTGAAGAATGTGAATTCTGTATTTAAATTCTTTACTTTTAATATAAAATCACTAATTTGCATTTTTTTAAGTATTTAAAAAAAAATTACTTATATTATATATTATATTTTCATTTCCTTTAAAACCGAACCTATCACTAAAATGTTTCCCTTTAGGCGCTGTTAGGCTGACCTTAAATTACATAGTGCTTGCAATAACATTGATAACACAGCCACACAAAAAAAAATAAGTGTGCGGATCTGGTAACAAGACACACGTATTCCTATGGATTTTGGGGCGCTGAATTCAAATTCGGTATTAAAAATTACCCATCACGTCATGGTTGAGCCATAACCTCAAAAAATGACGAAAAATCATGCACTGAGGCAAATAAATTTCAAAATAATGCCAGTGATGCAAATTTTCACTTCACAAACATGTCGACAACTGTGAAGGATCAACCCTTGCCTGATATCCACTTATTTAACATAACTTTACTCAACAGAACCTGACCTCACCTAATCTGAATTACCAGAAATTTATTGAACTACACTTAAAGCTCTGGAAGCATATTTTCCCAGTAGAAAATGTGTGCTACATCGAATGGGTCAACTCGAGCCTAACCTAGAAATAAATCTAACCTAGCCTAACCTAACCTAACCTCAGGAAACACAATTAAACTGATTGTGTTGTCCCGTTTTCTTTTTGGTACCGTTTGAATCAGCTTGGGCTTAACCTGCAAAGAGGTCAAACCTATCCTAACCTAAAAAACCTGACCTAACTTAACCTAACTTAACTTCACGTAACACAATTAAACGCATTGTGTTGTCAAATGAATAAGAGTTTTATTCAAAATTTTTTTCTCTCTGCTTTTCTTGAACTTAAGGGATACATTTATACTATCTTTAGTGTTTACATTTTATCTTGCTTTTTATCGTAATTAAATTGATTTATAGACCTACTTCAGTCTATTTTCTGCCTGCTAAAACGTGTCCTTTTTTCTTCATTTGTAGGTTAAGATCGAGTTAACCTATTAAATATAGCACACATTTAAGACTGAGAACTGTCCGCTTACATAGCTACACGTGTGGTTGACTTTCATTCGGCTAGGTTAGGTTAGGTCAGGTTTTGTTAGGTTAGGACAATTTAAACCTCTATGTAAGTTAAGTCGAAGCTTAATCAAACGGTGCCGCAAACACAACGGGACAACACAATGAGTTTAATTGTGTTACGTGAAGTTAAGTTAGGTTAGGTTAGGCTAGGATAGATTTATTTCTAGGTTAGGCTCGAGTTGACCCATTCGATGTAGCACACATTTGCTACTGGGAAAATATGCTTCCAGAGCTT
>NC_046663.1:78218548-78220260 GCF_010883055.1 Belonocnema kinseyi
TTGCATCACTGGCATTATTTTGAAATTTATTTGCCTCAGTGCATGATTTTTCGTCATTTTTTGAGGTTATGGCTCAACCATGACGTGATGGGTGATTTTGGATACCGAATTTGAATTCAGCGCCCCAAAATCCATAGGAATACGTGTATCTTGTTACCAGATCCGCAGACTGTTTTTTGTGGCTGTGTAATCCATCACAGCCATATTTAAATTGATACTTTATCACGACATTTTTCCCTTCCATTATATCCGGTGGCATAATATTTGGAATTTCCAACATGCGCTTTACTGTATGATCGCACATATCTTGCAATTCAACCCTTACCCCAGACTCTGTAACTGTCATACTTTTTCGGGAGGAAGACACTCTATCTCTCTCTCTCTCTATTGGCTTCTTCAAGACTTTTATAAAGATGGAAAATGTAAGCATTATGTGCTCCAGCTTTTAGTCTAATAGTTTCATATTGATGTTTCGTCAATTTTGTCAATGATGTGATGGAGTCCGATGATAGACATGCACACAGTAAAAAACAAGATCAATTTTGTTGCAGTGCATTTTTCTCCAGCGATCATTTGACTCTCGAGATCATAATGATTTGTCCATTTGGATCAATTTGATCTTATTTTTTGGTTCATTTGTCAGACTAAACAAAGTGGCCGCCAATTCTTGGCCCTGGTAGCACAACGACATAACATAAAAATGGTATCTAATCGCAGGCAAGTGACATTGACACTAAACAGGTGATGTTTTCTACTATCAGATTTCATTATTTTTTAAACTTTTCAAGTACATTGCCCGATCAGAAACCATAAAAGCTTGCATGTGAGTTTAAGTACTCTAAGAACGTCAACTATTTTGATTTGACTTCATACATGATCCCGAATCAAATCATTATGATCCAAAAGTCGATCATTCACTTCAGCCGATCAAAATGCTCTTGAATTCGGTATAATTTTTTTCGCATATCAAAATGATATTGATATCAGTATCATTTTGAACACATTTTTTTACTGTGTACTGTTCAGTTTGGAAAATTTGTCTGCATTATAGAACGCACCCTTCCATCTTTTTTCAAAAGACGGAATGAAGTGCTGCAACAAGATTTCTCTGGTAAAAACGACTTGCTCACTATTTATAAAGTTAGCCGTGCGAAGGTAATACAACATGATTTTTACGTCTTTACTAGAACTTCCAATCAACAGATCACTTAGAATCTTATTCGCCACTTTAATAGAATCCATTTCTAAATCATATGTATACAGTAACGCGCACTCGGCTAAAAGAAAGCATGCGTTGTTTTCTTTTCCTAACTTCAACTCGATGAGACTGTCATTTGTTTTGCTAATGAACTAACAAATGAAGATCAGTCACCCTAAAACTTTAACGCTGAAAGTCGAAGGAACTGTGCACGAGCTGTTGATTTATTTGCCTCAGTGCATGATTTTTCGTCATTTTTTGAGGTTATGGCTAAACCATGACGTGGTGGGTGATTTTTGATACCGAATTTGAATTCAGCGCCCCAAAATCCATAGGAATACGTGTGTCTTGTTACCAGATCCGCACACTTATTTTTTTTGTGTGGCTGTGTAATCAATTGAATTCGAAAAGAGGTTCATGCTCGAGCGGGGCAAAAGATAATTCATAAATTGCAAATAAATAACTTTTTACGATAAATTTGAGACAATTAAAAGGGCAAGAAAACATTGGGAAA
>NC_046663.1:78220360-78244346 GCF_010883055.1 Belonocnema kinseyi
TCTCGGCGGCCCATGCGGTGAACACTAGCCTAGCAAGGGAGTTGTTCATCTCAGGAGAGTCATGGGACCGGCACCTCTAGAGAAAAAGGTTTTCTCTAAGTACTTAAGGCTGTTGCTCTTGGTGATTCGGAATCCACCTTAAACTATAGGTCCCCCTTCCACCACCAAGTAAATGTGTGGAGGGTGTGTAAAGGAATAGAGAAGGTGTAAGAAAAATGTAAACCCTTAGGGGACACATTAGAAGCTTCCATTCCATTAAAAATTTGTCATAAAGACAACCGCAGGATTTCGCCGGGAGCGGGTGCTAATCTGAAAAATTCCACCCACTCCCAGCGAAATCGCGGTAAAATTTCAGCATCCAAGGAATACCGCCTTCTGCATTTTTCCCGCAAGTGTTTTAGCATATTTTTGACACGCAGAGATGCTTTTCAGGCTATTACCGAATGAAACCTTGACACCTCCGAGAACGCCGATGATAAGGACGATTAGTTTAACAGAATATTCCAGGTACAATCGTTGCAACTCCCTTATAAGGTCTCTATACCTCTCTTTCTTTTCATTCTCCTTGGCTATGATGTTTTTGTCAGCTGGTGCCGAAAAATCGATAACGAACATGGTTCGCTTCTCGAAGTCAAGAAGAACCATGTCAGGCCTCGATTGTGCAACAGAAACAATTGTCGACAATATAAAGTTCTAGTAAATGCGGCACTTCCCATTCTCGACAATTGACTCGATTTCCCTAGAAGCATTTAGAGGAGCGATATTAAGGTTGATGCCGTAAGAGTGATAGAGATGGTAATAAAGCACTCTTAGTGCCGCATTGTACCTTTGGATGTAGGGCGTTCCCGCATGAGTTGAAGAACTAGATAGTATGTGGGCTAAATGCTCGGGGTGTGCATGGCACGCCCTGCGGCTATCATCGGAAGTGTCTTGGCTCAAAATTTAGCGATGGTATGTTAAGGTAGAAATGACACCGTCTTGGCATGCCAAAATTAAACCCTCCGTACCAGACATCAATCCGGGCGATTTATGGAAAGCAAACGTTAGCTCACACGACATTGACTGCTCCTCCACATTTCTGTGGAAGATACCGTGCATCCTCTTGTCGAGGAGCTGTTCACGAAAGTTTTTCTCTTGTGCTTTCTTAATCTGGGCTTTCAGGAGTGAGTGCTCGAGATAGATAAGATTTGATACATTTTGTTCACCTCTAATACTGAAGCTAAGTCTGAGTGTTTCAGCAGCCTCCTCCGCTGCTTTGTGCAGAAACGCCCCTTTGCCCACTTCTTCGTGATTCGTGGCCATTTCAAGAAGAGGGTCTCTTCCATTTGCAACTCTATGTGCTGTACCCAGAATAATCCTGTTGTGAAGACATTCGAGACTCAATATTCCGCGACCACCTTGACGGCGTGAGATGTACAGTCTCGAAACAGAAGACTTAAGATTCATGCTTTTGTTCATGTGCATAACCTTTCTTGTCCCGATATCAAGGGATCTGAGCTCGTTCTTCATCCATGGAACTACTCCAAATGAATAGAGTACTACCGGGACGGAAAGAATGTTCGTTGCAGATACTTTGTTCCTCGCTGACAGTTCGGAAGACCAAATCTGCCGGATGAGACGTTTGTATCTTCTTCGGAGAGTATCTTTTATAGATGTCACATCCTGAATGAGGCTCTGTGGCACGCTCAGGTATGTATAAGTTTATTCAGCGCAAAGGTGTCGTATAGCGCTTCTATCAACGAGCTCAGGATCTTCAGGGATGCCATTAAGTTTCCTTGCTTCAAATAAACCTTGGCGCATTTGTCAAACCCAAATTCCATTCCAATTTCCTTAGTATATCGTTCGACAATCCTCAGAGCTAGATGTAGTTGCTCTTTGTTTTTAGCATAGATCTTAAGATCGTCTATGTAAAATACATGAGTGACCTTGTACTTTCGATCTGCAGGTTTGCCGCACAAGTGTCCGTCGGAATGGCGAAGTGCTAGAGATAGTGGCAATAATGTAAGGCAAAAGAGGAGTGGGCTCATGGTGTCGCCCTGAAAGACACCTCTCTGAAAGGTGAACTTGTTAGTTGTCACCCGATTTTTTCCAGATAAGATAGTAAATCTGGTTTTCTAAAGCGGCATCAATCTCTCTTCTATGCACCTAAGGATTTTCGGATGAACCTTTAATCTTTCCAAAAGACAGGCGATAAGTCTATGTGAGGTCGAATCGAAAGCTTTCCGATAATCAATCCAGGCCATCGATAGGTGACGCTAGTAGAATGCTGCATCTTTGCAGGCACATCTATAGATGATCAGGTTCTCCCGACATCTCGCTACGCCTTTCTTTGAGCCTCGTTGTTTATACATTTCTTGCCACACAGGTTCAACTGCTCGAACAATCCTATCATTTAGGATAGCTGTTATACAGTGTGTTCAGACAAGTTATTGGCCTTTAATTCTTCGGGTCAGCTAAGTTGCCTATTTTCGGCAGAAGTGTTGTGCGCCCTTCCGCCAACAACTCCGGAATCGGCTCTTCCGTTTAAATATGAGGTGAAAATATGGGCCAAATGCTGATGGGTTGAAGGAAACTTCTTCCACCAGAAGGTTTTGATACAATCTGGTCCCGGTGCGGAATAGTTCTTCATCCCTATTAATACTTTTTTCACCTCTGCGGTAGTGATGGGTGAGCATTCTTCATCAGGTGTCATAAGGGCATCACATAGCTCCTTGAAGCTATTTATATTTTATGAGTCTTCGTCCAGTCTATGCTGCACTTCGTAGACTTCTCTCCAAAATACTTCGACCTCCTCTGGTTTGGGCGGGTGGTCGACAGTAAATCTCAACAATATGCTGTCTGATGGTCAGCAGCTTTGACTTGTTAAGTGTGTGATAACGGGTCCGGTGTTCGCGCGCGAACTTTCGAACCTTGGCGGTAAACTTCCTGCCATATGTGATGTAGTCAATCACACACTGAATGCGGAACGCGTACTGTCTTGCCCAGCCTATATTTATGGCAGGTTGATGCATTTGTTTTTTGGTCTTATAATCAACCGTTGGTTTTGTTTTACGGTTCGCATCAGCCAAAGCTCTCGCTGCTTTATACACACAATAATTGATAGCCCAGAGGTCGGATTCTTCGGAAAAATGTCCACGAAGCTCGTTATCCATTTCAGCCAGATTTTTAGGCTTCAGAGAAACCTTGGTGTTGATGTTTCTCCGGGTCATAAAGCATCGCTCTTCCTCTAATGGATGTCTACCCGCGGTGGGCCTAGGTGTCGCCTTTCTTTCTCTGTTGCCGGCTTGTTCTACCTGTAGTAGAGTAGGCGTTCCGGTTACATATCCCCTTTTTCGGAGTAGTTCGGCATGGTTTCACAGACGCTACTGCGAAAAATGCGATAGCTTCGGGTGTTTCTCGCACAACAAAGCATACAGCCGTGCCATGTAACCCCGTTCAGGGGCCATACTCGCATCTTAGCACTCTAGCAAGTCGTGATTCAGTCGATGCGTCCACCTAAAAGTCCCGAAATTCCGCCGATCCATCGCATTGAATCCATTTTCATTGGCTCCCCCAGCTATAGAGTGGTCGGCATTGTTAGCCGACCCATTGTCGAGAGCCCTGCGCGTTCTGTTGTTTTGAACCGCACTTACTAGAACTATGTTTGGTGTTGTTATTGTTGTTCCCACGAGAAGCTAGGGAAAGGGATTCGTGCATCCTTGTAGAGCCCTGCATGCAAGGATAAGGCTGCGTACGCTGAGATGTCGCCCCCTATCCCTGAGTCATCGTTCTAGACACCTCACCCAGGTGCCATTCAGATTTCGGCACGGTTTTCACATCTCCGCTTGGGAATTAATTCTTTTGAGACCACCACTGGACAATTGTCCGCGACTTCCTATTTATTTTTGTAACCATATTCAGCAGAAACCCTTGGTACAGGGACCCTCTATCCGCAACCCGAGGACGCGTTCGGTGGCTTTTTGTCATATATATGTATATATATATATATATATATATAACTCTTCTATAGCACCGATTTTGGGACTGACGATGGATGGGATCTAACTTATTATAGCCCGCTCCGCTTTTGTTTGTTCACGTTTGAGAGTTCGTCTGAGTGACAACCGCACAGTCCGCGCACCCCGCGCAGCTCCTGTTACATCTATCTGCGGCGCGGCGTCAATTCTCGAAAGGACTATAGAAAGGACTCGTTTAGTGTCCTAAACTAAAGATCAAGTTCCTTAGCCAGCCATTTTGGATGAAAATACAAAAGGTGGTCACATTTTGAATATTTTTGAGACCACTTTTTTAAAAAATCTGAAATTCTCTGTATGGTTATTCATAGTATTTAAAAAATTTAACCATTTATCCTAATGACTTTTTTCGAGAAATTAAAAATTACTAGAGTTATAGCATTGCCAAAATCCAAAAAAAAACTTAATTGAACAATTTAGACTAAACAACGCATGATACGAGAAAAAGTCTGGAGAAGAAAAACATTGCTTTTTGAAAGCCCTACAAGATTATGATAACAACTTTTTCAATTTGGTCAAAAGGTTGAAAATTCCAAATTTGATAGTACAAAAAAATTTCGAAACCACATTTTTTCAAGATGTAAAAATTTTATACACGGTTGTTCATATTACTTCAAAAGTTTAACAATTTATCCTTCGGACTTTATTTTGTAAAAAGAAAATGATAAAAGTTCGAGTGTTTCCAAAATCCAAAAAAACAAACTGAAATGAACATTTTAAGCCAAACAACTCATGATATGAAAAAAAGCCAAAAGAAGAAAAACTTTGCTTTTTGAAAGCCCTCCAGGACTACGACAATAACTTTTTTAAGTTGGTCGAAAAGTTGAAAATTCCAAATTTGATTGTACCAAAAATAATGAAAAACTTAAAAATTCGATTTTTTGGTCAAACTATGCAAGATGCGAAAAGAATTAAAAAGCTCAAACTGTGGCTCAGTTGATTAGACACTCGGACTTGACCTCAGAGGTCCAGGGTTCGATCCCTGAGCCGGTACCTCTGGAAATTTTTCAATGTACCTTCACCGAGGTTCCGGTGTTTTGGAACCCACCTTAAGCTGTAGGTCCTCCCATCGTGTACTTGACTGCAACCCAGTCCGTCAATGATGGAGTAAAACCATGCTTTGTCCAATATGTCTGGGCAGACTGCTCTCATCAGATCACTTGATTGCATTGTAAAAATGCGTCCGTAACTGATGATATATACAGGGACAGCCCCGTTCAAAAATGATCAAATAAAAATCCATATCTAACCAAAAATGCCTTTGACATGTTGGACAGTATAAGCCTGTGACAACATATCAACACAGAAATGTTTTTTATTATAAGAAAGCATCCAGAGGTGACTGTTTTCACCTCCAACGCTCGTGGCCGCTCGTAATTGTATACCTACAACATCATCGCAGGAGGTTTCAACCAACGTATTAAATAATTTGAATTAACTTATAACATTCTAATCTCATCAGTCATTTGACTTAGTCCGTGGCTATGATGTATAACCGGGTTTACCCGAGTAAAAGCTTAATAAAAACACATAATAATAATAATAATAACACAGATGATAGCTCTAAGAAAGCATCCAGAAGTGACTGTTGTCACCTCCAACGCTCGTGGCCGCTCGTAATTGTATTCCTACAACATCATCGCAGGAGGTTTCAAGCATCGTATTAAATTAGTTAAATTAACTTATAACATTCTAATCTCATCAGTCACTTGACTTAGTCCGCGGCTATGATGTATAACCGGGTTTACCCGAGTAAAAGTTTAATGAAAACACAAAATATAATAAGACGCTCAGACTTCACCTCAGAGGTCCGGGGTTCGATCCCTGACCCGGTACCTCTGTAAATTTTTCTATGTACCTTTACCGAGGTTCTGGTGGTTCGGAACCCATCTTAAGCTGTAGGGCCCCCCCCCCCCCCATCGTGTAATTTACTGCAACCCATTCCGTCAATGATGGGATAAAACCCCAGGCTTTGTCCAATATGTCGAGGCACACTGCTCTCATCAGATCACTTGATTGCATTATAAAAATGCGTTCGTGACTGATGGTATATACCGGGACAGTCCCGTGCAAAATAATCAAATAAAATAAACTCTAAACCAAAAAATGCCTTCGAAATGTTGAAAAGTAACAATCTTAAGCCTGTGACAACATAAATAATATAATAGTAGCTCTAAGAACATGGTATATCCAAGAAAGGATGTAGCTCTAAGAAAGGATGATTGTTCTAAGAAAGGATGGTAGCTCTAAGAAAGCATCCAGAGGTGACTGTTGTCACCTCCAACGCTCGCGGCCATTTGGATTGGATATAAGGTTCACATTTTTTTCAAAATGATATTTTACATAAAATTTAGAATATTCAAAATTACTAAAAAATATAATTATCTTTCTCTGAAGAAATCCGAGTCGAAATATAGCCCCTACTTTGAGACTCTTCACGCTAATATTTGTAGGGGCTAAGGTTGTAAAGTAGAGGATATTGCCATACGATTTTTGCCCCTGCATTAGCGCTCTTATGGGCACAAATTTCCGATTCTTCCATTTGGGGCGTCAAAATAGAGGCTTAGTTTTTGTTTCTGATTTATCGCTCCACACTTTACCTTCCTGTACAGAATACAATTATTTGACGAAAAATTAACAAACTGGAGGAAGAAGAAGGCGCATTCACATTTGCGTAATGTTTCAAGTTATTTTGCACACGGAAAAAAATATCCATTAAAATTTATAGAAATAATCCTATAGTAGAGGATACGCTGGGTAGTTTAATAAAATTTAAAATCGTCTTTGTTTTATATTGCGTTGAACTAGTCCCGAAACTATAGAGAACAGTTCTATAATATCATAATCGATTTTTTGCCACAAAAAAATTAATATTCTGTATTATTATATTATTATTATTATTATTATACTCTAATATTTGTTCGCATGTTTAAGGACACAATTATTTATTATTACACAATCATCACACTATTTATAATCGCACGCTATGAAAGCTTTTTATTCGCCGCGGGGGTTCGAACCCTATAAAGTTTCGCATTCCTAACGCCTAAAGCCTCTCGGCTAGCCAAGCAATTTTTTGTGACCCATTCTGTAAAAAATACAGCTACGTTCATAATAATATATGTACTAAGATTTTAGATTTTAGGAATATTACAAATTATTATTGTGTATTTTATGTGCTTAATCAATATTTGAACTTAATCCAGAAATATTTGAAGGTGTTTTAAAATATTTTTAAAAATTTAATATATTTTGAGAAATTGAATAGATTTTAAAGGATTTCCATAAATTTCCAAAGATTTTAAAAGATTTAACAGACTTCGAATAATTCAAGAACATTATTCATATTTTAGAATTACCTTAAAATTTTGAAACTCATTTAAATTCTACCGAAATTCCTTAAAAATTCTTAAAAATTACTTTAAATCCCTTAAATTCATTAAAAATATCTTGAATTCTTTTCAATAATTCGAAAACTTTGGGATTCGATTATAAACTTAAAAAAAAATTTAATCAATTAACTCCCGTTAAATCCATTGAAACTCCTGAAAATCTCTTCAAATTCATAAAAATATTTTTAAATTACGGGAAGATCCTTAAACTCTTTTGAATTTTTGAAAATTTATTAAAAATTGTAAACTATATTAAATTGATTGAAATGCCACAAAATCCCTGAAAATGACTAAAAATCTCTTGAACTCATGAAAATGATTTTAAAGTCTTTACAATCTCTTGAAAATTCTTGTACTTTTTGAAATTCTTCTAAAATCTTTTAAAACTCTTTGAAATTACTTGAAATCTTTTGAAATTCATTTATAAACTTTAATCTTTTTTATTTCAAAGGAATTGTTAAATCCCGTTAAATTATTTTGAAATGCATTAAAATCCTTTTAAACACTGGAACATATTTTGTAATTACACAATCATACATGAACTTTTTTGGAATTACTTGACAATTTTTTAGAATCATTTTAAATAGTTTGAAATCTTTAAAACGTTTAAAGCGCAAAGGAAAATTGAGGAATATGTCAGAATATTTGTGAATGGTTCGGGATATTTCGGAATATCTTGAAATATCAAAAATATCTGAGATTAGAAAGAATATCCAGAATACCAACAATATTGAAAGAATACGTGTATGGGAATATTTAGTGAATGTATCAGGAATTTTGAGTGATCGACCCCTCGGCATATAGAAATAAAATGGTTTAAAAATATGACGTTTTAAAGAAACAATTTATTATTTTAAGTAAATGTTACATCCAAATGTTTGGTATATATTTATAACCATTAAGAGTGGCTACAAGTCAACTGTAATCAACGTCGGTTTTGTGGAGAATAACGTACGAAAAACAATCATCGCTGACCAAATCCATTTGAAATCAGCAGGGACCTACACTTGAAATCGCAGAGTTTCTCGAGAGGGAAATATGTTGTTTTTAAAGGAAATTATGCTTTTCCTCATGTTTCTAAAATTTGAAGAAAATTGGTTGAATTTGCAAAAGTTTAATTAGCAATTTAAAAATTATTAGTTTTCATGTGATTTGAATTAAACACAAATAATTGAAATTTTAAAGGCTTTGATTAAAAAAAAAGTTTTAATATCACAATTTTTGGTGAATTTAAATTTTCTCAGTTGAAAATAAAATTCGAATTCTTTAAGTTTCAAAGTTCTGGAGTAGATTTTTTTTTCATTTTTAATATTTCCCATTTAAAATTATTATTTAATTTGAAAGTTTTTTTAGTATAATTAAATTCATTCTTTGATTTTATAACAATTCGTTTTATTAGCTTGAAGGTCAAATTATAATTTTGTTCTGTAATAAACATTTTTAATTCTAGAATTTCAGAAGCTTCAACTTTGAATAATTCAATTTAGTTTTCAATATAAAATTGTCAAATCTTGATCGCTTTGAATTTATAATTGTTCAAATTCAAAAGTTTGAAAATTTTAATTATATAATTTTGAACGCTTTTAAGTATTAATAATTTCCAATAATCTAATCTTAAAATATTCAATTTTTAAGGTTTTGACATTGACCTATTTTCTAAATTTTTAAACTGAAATCATTCAATTTCGTGGCACAGAAAAAACTCAATACAACAGATTTGTATCTTTCTTACCTTTTTCTTTTGACGTTTCTTCTCGTGTGTTTGATACCTTCGGGGGGGGGGGGGGGGGGGGGGGGGGTGGATCTAGGTTCTTTATAACTATCTTTAAAATCTTAGCGCTGATTTGCATTTTCCCTTTTGCTTGCAGCCACCAGATTAGGGCAAACTTCTTTCACATATTTTGTGTGTTAAAATTTAAGAGCGTTAAAAGATCATTTAAAAATTCTACGGAGAATATCGAGCTTTAAAGGATACATAAGTAAAACTCAAGAACACAGAGGCAAGACCTTCAGTGTAGGGGCTGAAGCTTATACAGAAGCAAAATATTATGAAAATATCTTCAGGGGTTGCTACGTAGGAGCTAGTAGAATGAATAGCCGCAAAGTAGGGACAATACTTCCACTTGAAGCATCAAAGTAAGGCCTATATTTCGACTCGGGAAAGACCCGTCTCAAATATATTTCAGAAAATTTCTGCTTATCAAAATGTCTAATTGTAGAACTCCTTGGTAATTTCGAAGTGGCAGATCAATACTTAAAAAGAAAATTCTCAGGAAAATGGACACTTTTTATTTAAAAAATGGTCAAACATCCCATTTTTACATGTACCAGAGTATTATGTGCGCGCGCACGCGCGCGCTCACTTTTGTACTCATGTTTATCATTTACTCAATTTTCAAATAAAAATTTATTTGTGAAAATTTTCTGAACACTTATATTCTTGTTCACATATCACGTAACGTTATTTTAAACACTTTTACCTTCCCACACCCTAACTGCAGTTACGTAAAAATTTTTTATATTAGTTTAAAAAACTTAATAGACGTTTTGTGAATAAAAACAGATTTTTAGGATAAATTGCAGTATAGAAAATAATTAAACAATATTTTGACGTAACACAACAATGCTTTTTCAACATTTCATGAGGCAATTCGGAAATATTTTTAAATATTTCAGATATGTCAAAGAAAGGATGTAGAAGATTAAAAAAATATCTATTTTATTTTACAGGATTTTACAAATTATTAGAAAACTTTTAGCCTTTTCAAAAGATATTTAGGGCTTTTATAACTTCAGAAGAAATTATAAATATTCCATACATTTTCGGAAATGCATTCAAGGTTTTGAAATATTTTAAATCTATGCAAAGCCTCTTGAATTCCTAAAAATATCTGGAAATGAATCCAATTTTTCTTGGAATTTTGAAAAAACATTTAAAATGTGAAAAATTAAGGTCAATCTCTTCAAAAATTTCTCACGAATTTGAAGAAAATTATAAAAGATTTTAGAATTTTTCAGATTCGTCAACAAAAAATCTAGATTAAAAAAATATATTATACGGGATTTTACAAAATAATAGGAAAAGTTCGAGCCCTTTTATAATTAAATATCTATACAATACCTCTTAAATTTTCAAAAATATTTTTATCTCACTGGAATTTTTCTTGAACTTTTCAAAAGTTATTTAAAATGTAAAACGCTGCCTGAAAACATCCCCAATTTTCATACGAACTTTAATAACATTTATTTCTTGACTTGGGACCTTTCAAAGTTATTTTAATTAAGGGCATGTGATACTTTACCTTTACTTTTAATTCGAAAAAAACATTAGTGTCCAGATGTTTGCGTTTTTAACCTCTGGCTTTCTTTTTGTTTCAAAACTTTCACATAAATCTGTTTTTTTTAAATCTTCTGCAGTTATAAATCTTCTTTATTCTCCTTAAATCTTCGCAATATTTATAGAATTTTATGTTTTAATTTATTCTTTATTTTTTAATGTTACCAAATTGAAACATTTAGCTTTAAAATCTTCTACTCCTTCTCGAAATTTAAGGAAATATTTGATGTTTCAAAATTGTTTTGAATTTTCTCCTAAAGCTCATTTTTCAAATTAAAAATTTGAAACAATTATTTTCATCGAAACATTCAAATAATGTTTACATTATGTATATATTCTCCTTTAAATTTTGAAACAACATTTCTACGTCTAATTTATTAATGAACTTTGTCACTAATTAAAACCAATATGAAGAAAGTGTGAAGAACATTATTAGAGAATAATGAATTAAATGGTTTACAACAGAAAAAGCCTCAAATAATTTGTCTCATTGATTTTAAATTTTAGTTACAAAAATTTCATTTTTTTGTGGCTTAATATTAATTTAAGGGAAAAAATTAAAACATTTTTACATATAGTTTTGAAAATTTAATGAAAATATTAATCTTAGAACATCAGCACGATTCCGAAAAATTACTTAATTGAAATAGAGGTACTTTAAAAATAAATTGATTCATATTATGCAAATCATATTCAATGTTGCATTATATAACCCCGTGTGGAAATAACCCGGGTTAGCCCTGGTACAACAGGGTTTCTGGTCGAGGACTGGCCGGGCTATGTTTGTTTTTTAAAAGCCTAGCCGTGCGCTGGTCGGGGACGCGCTGGACAAAATTTATGTCAAAACCCCAGTCGGGGGCTGACTGGGCTCTGATCGGACAAATCTTATGATCGTATGTTCAGACGGTAGCTGGCCGGGCGCTAATTGGTAATAATAAAATTGTTGAACTTTGTTTATAACTTAATTACTTTCTCTGATTTCATTAAAAAATGGATGCGTATACCCTCATGGATGTTCCACGTGTAAAAAAATATTGAGTGAATATCTTTTTCACACCGCAAATTTTAAGGTTTCATGAGTTCAGACTTTCAAACCATGCATTTTGTGACAAAAATTGTAAGACAATTTTTTGAAATTCGAACTGTTTTTTTTTTTAAGAAAAAAATTATAAGTTCCATCTTTATGAAAAATTGGAAATGTTCATAAAAAATTACATTTCCAGTCATTGTAAAAAATTTTAAAATAGTCTAAAACGGGAAAAAACAAAATATCACGCGAAGAAAAATTGTAATCGATTTAAATTATTTATTTAAAAACTAATTTACTGATATTCCTGTTAAAAGTTTGTGTATATAATTAGAAAAAGAGTACTTAAAATTTGGAACATTAACTTTTCTGAACTGTAGCTTATGAGTATTGCTTTTTCAACAAGTTTCAACTTGGTTTAGCGCAGTGGTTAGCACTCCGGACTGCTAAGCGTTAGATTTAGGTATAGATATATTTAAGTTCGATACCCCGTAGCGTTAGAAATTTTATTTGCAATATAATGTTTAAAAATGTAATATATGTATTTACTCTAAACAGGACTATTAATATTTAAAGTCAAAATACTCGCAATCATTCAAGATTTGATATTTATTTTTTAAATCTTTTTTTTTGTCTCTCGAAGACTACGTGAAAATAGTTAATGTTACCTGTGTGCTGGGCGTGTGGAATTTTATATATTAATATGCTCCAATTCTACAGTAAAAAAGAATCAAATTGATCCCCTAACTCAGTGACAGATGTTCTTCATACAATTGAAACACCAATTATTTAAATCTAGTAAAGCAGAAATTAATCTTTTCCGGGCCACGGTCGAAATCCCTGGCCAGCTCCCGGCAATGCTCGATGGCCGTACGCTGGCCAGCGCAGCGTGACGATGCTGGTTGGATTCCGGCCAGAAACCCCGGCCAGCTCCCGACTTAAAGCCGGGCTCTCCAGCCGTAGACTGGCCAGCCCCCAACTTAAATTTCCACCCGGAACCTACAAGTAAATAATTAATTTATTTGTTACTTAAGTTACTTAAGTTTAAGGTAATCAATTTCAATCTTGATTCAATTTAATGTTCGAAACAAAATATTCAGCTCATATCAGTTAGTCATTTTAGAATATAAGAAGCATTAAACTAGAATTCTCAGTAATTTAGTTAATACATTTTTTTGAATTTGAACTTTCATTTCTAGAATTTTTCTTCATTAATAAACTTGTTAACTAGTTCCAGAAAATGTGCGTTTTGATAAAATCAGTTAATAATTAATTAATCATTTTGCAACATAAAAAGCATTACACAATAATTTTTATGAAAACATTCAAATAATGTTTACATTATATTCTTATTTAAATTGAAAACTGCATTTCTCTACATTTAATTTATTAATAAGCTTTCGAACTAAGTGAAAAAAATTAAAATATTTGTTTGCATATAATTTAGAAAATTGAATTTAAATACTCATTTCACAATATCGGAAGTACCATAAAAAATTATATAATTGTACTACAAGTATTTAAAAGAAAAAAAGAAAGTTTTATTAAGAAAGTAATAGACAATATTTAATCACATAATCTGAGAGGAAATAACATATTCATATTACTAAATATTAAACAAATTATATTCAATCTTATCTACTTTGATATTTTTTTTATAAATAAATTCTAATTTATATTATAATATTATTAAACTTAATGATTTCACAATATATATTTATTAATTTAATAATCTTTTATATTATTCAACAAAATAAGATTTTAAGATAAAATTAAAAAAATGATTCCTGTAACATTGAATAAACCAACTTAAAACTTTTTGAAATTATATTTAATTTTAAATTTGTAAATAATTTCAGAATATGAAATATGAATATATATATTATTTAAAAAAATTATATTTCAACATAAACTTTAAATTATTGTTCCTGTAACATTGAATAAACCACATTCTGGTAAAAAGTATCTTCAGTAATTTAATGTAACGATTGAAGAATTATGAGAAACAAATTAAAATAATAATACGTAATAATAATTCATTAAAAATAACACCTGTTATCGAAAGTGAAAATAAAAAGACGCAAAGCGGAAATAACTATCGGCGATCGATAAAAGTAGAAATCTAATTTTTTATTTCGGTTAATTTTATACATCAAAGAAAGATGTCGCCATAGAATAAACAACTTGATTAAATTCACCATGTAAGACTCCGCCTCCATGCGCTACTAATGGAGGTTACGTGTTTTTATACATAGGATTCTAATAGAACAATTCGTAGATCAGCCAATTGGAACAAAAATTGTGTACCTATCAACTTGTCAAGCACGAGTTTATGTATATACGGCATATATTAAGGTGGGTTTAGCTTCATTTAAAAAGTCAAGCAAAGAAACCGACATTTCCAAAAAACGAAAACCATGAGATATTCTTTGATTAAACTATTGGAATGAAAAATCATTTAAAATAAGTTTGGCCAGCGTCCCTCACCAGAAAAAAAGTTTAAATTTATTTTTAATTACACCGCCATCATATGTGCAATTTTAGGTATAACTCCAAATGGTATCTAAACTCGCACTCACTGACTGTGATCTGATCGGCTGCCGGATATATGTATCTGTACTTTATTGTACGGAGAGTGAAGTGACCCCATCTATGGCATCTAGGTATACACTTGCGCTAACTGTTGTAATTAAAAATAATGTGTGACTCATCTTCGGATTTTTAGATTGAAATTCTATGCAACCTATTTGCACTTATAATCGACTGGTGTGGTGTGATAATAAATAGTGTGTAAAACTCGGCACCTAAATGGCGCTTTGCCTTGTGTGAATTGCAGTACTCTTAAAAAAATGCCACTTAGGGTCCTTGTATCAGAAATAACTATTAATGGTTGTTTTACGATCCCTTACGGATCTAAAGCGAGAAATCAATATTTCCTAAAATGCAAAATCACGGAGGAATTTTTGATTAAACTATTAGAGTCGAAAATCACTTAAAAATAAATATAGAAAACACCGCCTATCAGGAAATATCGTTAAAATAGATCGAAAATAGATCGTTAAATAGAATATTTAAGGGATCTTAAAACAGCCCTTTCAATTAATTCGAACACTTTTCCGGGTAGCCGACGCTTGCTGCAATCATTTTTAAGGGACTTTTTGCACTAATTTTTTAATTAAAAAATGTCCCACAGTTGCTTTAAAATATCGATTTCCTTGTTTAAATGGTTAGGGGGTGTTAAAACAACCCTTAAAATAATTTCAACGACTATTCCTGCTAGGATATGTTTCCCGCGTTCATTGTGAATTGAGTTTCGATACCAAAAGTATAATAAAAAAATCTCGCGCAAAGAAATGATCAAACAGACCTTAAAATAAATTTAACGAACTTTCCTGCAAGGGGATGTTCCCGACATTGATTTTAAAGCGATTTCCTTCCACAATAACTTAATCGAAAAATCTCCCGCGATTTTTTTTAGAAAATGTCGAAGGAGACGATTCATACGCTTATTTTAAGTGATTTTTCATTTTATTACTTTTATCAGAAAATCTTATCAAAAAATGTAATCAAAAAAGCCAAATAATGTCAAAATTGGAAGTTGCAAAATTGTTGGAGGAAAAGCTGTCCATTTTCTTTCAGACTTGAAAAATACTTGTATATCCTAACAATTGTAGGGTTGATAAAATTGTGCCCGACATACAAAATAAAAGGAGAATTAATAATACATTTTTGTGAATCTCTTAACTGTATGCTCACATTTTTCAAGTTCTTTAATTAAATTCCTTTGTTTTTTACGAAAAAAATAAAGCTACAGTTTCGCGTTTCAAATTAAATTATTTACGTGTTTTGTAATTAATTTAAATGAAGAGCCGTACAATATAAAATTAACGTCGCAAGATAATATACGCTCTTCAAATATATAAATAATCATTCATTATTATACCTGTTTAATGTCAAAGAATATCCCTACAGTTTCAACAACTTTAGAATTAAAAGAAGTGGTTTCCCATATAAATGAATTTAGGTTGGCATAATAAAAGAATGTGAGAAATTTAAGTAATTATTATTAATAAAACCCGAAGCAATAAATTACTGTATAACATTCAAAGGCTGTTTTTTATCTGTTGTGCATGCTTTGAAATTCTCTGAAAACCTAAAATATCAGTTGTTCAGCACAAATTAAAAGCACTTGACCATAAAATAAAATAACATAATATTGAAATATTACAAATTCAATCATGTAAAATCGAAGCACTAAACGATTTTTGAATTAAATATTTTTTATAATTATTAATCATATCATTTTCAAAATAGAATAAAATTAAAGAAAGTATTTAATTAATAAATAAATGAAATTGATCAACTTTCTCTAGGGACAATACTAAATACTTTAAAGATCGAATATTGCCTTCCAACAAAATAACCGTATTTAAGTTTTCTCTATCGGTATATTTTATCGTCAATGTAATTAAACTTTAAAGAAATTATGCTAAATTCCAAAGAATTAAAGCAAGATTCCAACAAGTTAAAAAATTATCTTAGGCATAAGATACTGGAATAGAATTGTAATGGCTAGGCACTTCTCTCTCTGGAATTGAGAAAAATATGTCGGAAGAGAACATTAAAATCCGAGAAAATATGTTGGGAGAGAATACACAACGTACTTTAAATGCAAAATAATCGAAACTGAAATATCACAATTTGAAGCGTTCAAAATTTTATTATTTGCATTTTCATGTGTTGAAAAAATGAATATTTATAAACATACCTATCAAAAAGATATTTTGAACTTGATAAGAAGTCTAAGCGGATTTGATTAATCGACCGAGAATATTAATCTAACATCGTGGAACATGTAATTATGATAGAATTTTTTCAAACCGATATTCATATCCTAAATTGGATTTTTTCTGGATGAATGCCTTGTAATTATCTGCAATCTGAAACGCGTGGTATATGAAACATCGTAGCGTGTTATAAAATATTGAAAACATATTTCTTTTAGTGCCTATATATAGGCAATTTGTTTGATACAGATCTTTAAGTATATCTTTATAATTTTAATTACTTTTACAGTTATTCAATTATTCATTCTTTGTTTTTATTAATTGTAATTTGGTATTACGTAATGTATAAATTATTTACTTATGTTCGAATAGGGTTGTTGATTGACTTAAAAACATTTTTTTTAATAATAAATTACATGCTCTTTACGCTGATGAAAGAAAATTTGGTTTCAATACATTAGTCCAAAAAGAATGAAAAATAAGTTATTGATATTTTTAATATTACAAGGATTTGGAAGCAGCGATACACAACTCAATACGATCCACATGGCCTAACGTCACTATACTTGGCTGTCGTTTTTATTTAAGTCAGTCCTGGATAAGAACAATACAGGAGTTGGGCCTAAACAGGTATCACTGAACTAGGGAGGGCGAGGGAGAGTAGGGTTGGACAATACTTGAGTGGGCGTAATAGAAAAGGAAATAGAAAAGTTCGTGCAGTGGAAGCCCACGTTCGCTCCCCTGCGCCGGTGCCTACTTGTGAAGCTCGCGAGCGAAAAGTATAGTAACCCTTTTAATATATATGATCATAATTTTAGAAAGATCAAAATCGTATTATTTCAGATCATTTTGAAAATAGGACTAGTGCATTTTTGTAGAAATTAAAGAAATATACATTTAGTAGTGGTCAAAGGTAAATTTTGTACTATATACTTGTTTTTAAATAAATTTACTCTACTTTTGTTTCTGATTTCGTTCTGTCGCTCATGAATTGTGTGTTTCATAGAAAAATATTGAACTCAGATTTTTTGACATTTATAAAAAAATAATAAATTCACTTAGGGTAATCTTCATGGTATCTTTTTAAGGGGGTGCAGCAAAGAGAATCGTGTATGAAAAAAGTTTAATAAAAGTACAGCGTAAACAAAAATAGTACTCGCTATTACCTGAAAATGCGCGTTATTACGCTTTGTTACGTGTTATTACGTGCAATGACACATTATCACACGAGAAGTGTACGGAGTAATACGCGAATTAATACCCCCTCAGTTTTATAATGGATTTCTTCAAACTTAAGGGCAAAAATGAGAATCAAGTAAAAAACGGAGCGGACTGTAATCCCTGTAATATGCATAAATTCGCAAAACGATTGTATTAGATGATCAAATAAATCATTATAAAATTATTATCAGGATCAATAGAAAAAAGTGTGGCAACGGGGTTAGTATGATAAACAAATTTGAAATGAAAAACAAATTAATTAGTAATTTTCTTTATTACAACATAATGATTGCATCCCTTATTATTTGTAATAGAAAGATGGTTTGCATTAGTCATTGCTTTGATCAATTATGTTTTATTGTGTCATCTGGTATCTTGATTTGAATTTTTTTTCCACAGAAAGAACATTTTGTTGAAGTCTATTTGTAGGAGTAAAAGAAGGTAATATATTTTCTTTGAATATCCTTTGATTTTTTCTCTCGAAAATTCACATTTTTATTATGTTTAATGATAAATTACGAAAGTGTAATGAAGAGTCAGATTAAGGGGCAAGTGTGATTTTTCGCTTATTTTTCTTTTTCATTGTGATATACAAAACTCTTTCAACAGTTCTAGATTAGTGCGAGATTAATGAACCTCATTTTTGGAATAAATACCTAAATAAATTTTATTTTCATTCATGTTCTTATATGTAATAAAAAATTAAGTTTTAAGTGTTTTTACACGTATTACACTTATTCGTAATGACGGAAAATCTCAAATTGTCTCGAAAAATTACCAAAGAAAATAAAAAATATTTCTGCAGAGAAGCTTTGGATGATTGAAAAAGGGAGCAAATAAAAGTAGAAGGTCCAAATTTAATTTCGGAAAAAATTTTAACAAGAATCTTCTCTAATATTTTGAATATCACCATTGGCATCAAACCACACACTTTCCCCTATCGATCCTAAATTATAAATTAATCTTGACCAATTAAATCTCTATCTTACCTACAACTAAGAGCAGAAGGTCCGAAATAGCGAGGCTAAACAGATAATAATTGGTCGCCGTTTGCATAAGTGGGTTCCTTTTGATAACGATACAAGTAACCATGTTTCCTAAGACCCCGGTGACGAAGATAGTAGCATAAATCAGCGTTATCGGTATGATAAGTTTCCAGGGCAGTTTCTGTGGGCCTAATATCATCGCTAAGTACTCATGTTCACTCATGTTTTCAAAACTTGAAATATTTTTCTCAAAGCTTTCCATCCTCAAAGTAATGCTTCTTAGCTTTTTCACATGGCATTAATTACTCCAGACAAAAAGAAAGTCACTCTACTCTAAAATGCAAAAATTTCGCTGCATAGAAATGAAATTACACATAATATGTCACTAAAAAAAAATTTTACTGATAGAGTTGCTTCTATCGTTTTAACATTTTGAATCACTTTTTGAGAAATTTCACACTTTCGTATATTAAGCAGTCCTAATACTTTCATCCTTACTGTTTCCTTTTCTTGGATTTTTAGCAAAAAGATACTCTTTCATTTAATAATTATTATTGGTTTGTATTTGTTCGAACTTTAAAATTGTTCTTTACTGTAAGCAAAATGTCCTTTTATTAAGTGGAATTTTAGAGGACGTGCACTTTATATGTTGATGAGTGTATTCACTCAAGAAGTTCATTCGAGGACGCCTTTGAAAGAAAAAGGACGTGAAACCTTCGGGAGATGCACGCGGTTCGATGTTCCGCGCACAAGTGCCGAACGGATAAATCTAGTGCGAATAAACCACCCCTATTCTTGTACGTAAGCGCTTCATCCAGCACGCATCCCCGTTAAAGTTCAACCTAATAATCGGCATGATAACACAAGCTGTCTTCGGGTTGACTTTCGATACTTTAGTATGTTCACTCTTATGTTAAAAATTGTTTTTTATAGTAAAAATTTTTTTTATTTACATAATTTAAATTTGATGCAAGAATATAAAAGATTATTTGAGCCGAGACGAATCGATTGGCCTATAATGTGAATGTTTTATTGAAGAGTAAGGAAGCTTGACTTAGTCCGTGGCTATGATGTATAACCGGGTTCACCTGAGTAAAAGTTTAATAAAAAATAAAATAATAAACATTGGTATTGAAGAATACGGCACTTATGGACATTTATATAACTTGAAACATTTGTTTGATAAAGAAATTTTTCTCGTTAATTTAATTCAAAGTTCAGACAAGAATTGAAAAGACTCCTTTATTCGCCATTTTTGATTGACCTATTTCTATTATGTTATTCTGACTTTCTCTATGATGAAGCAAACATATTTGCTAATTAATCACATTGAGCAAACATATTTGCTAATTGATCATAATGAGTAAGCAAAGTGCTCTTCAAATGAGCACCGTAAAATTCTAAATAAAAAGCGAAACATCCAATATCTAATTCACAATATGGATTTTGGTGTTTTAATTTGAGATACAGCAGCAATTCTTATCTAATTTCAATAGATTTTACGGCTCAAAATGCTCTCAAAACGCAGAAAATAGAGTGATTTTGCAAGAATAGCGGGGAACAATATGGAAATAAATTCTATCAAATAACATTAATGTAACTAACATATTCCTAAGACTTAAAGTTATATTGCGGTTTCAACAAAATACAGTGAAAATCTTTAATAGCCCTTCCTTCTATAGCCTTTCCGGGAATTGACGCCTCGCCGCATGAAGGTGTAACAGGTGCTGCGCAGGATCTGCGGCTGCTACTAAGGCGAGCAGTCAGACGTGAACAAACAAAAGCGGAGCAGGCTATAATAAGTAAGTTGCCACCCACCGTCAGCCCCGAAATAGGGGTTATAGAAGAGTTTCACTGTAGTATAATTTTAAGCCAAAAGACAAATCTTTAAGAAGATAGTTGAATTTTGCATCCAAGAAAGATGAATTTACAACTAAAAAAGACGGCTTTTCCACGAAAAAAAGAAGGTGCAATCCAAAAGGATAAATTTTCAAACAAAAAATCAAAATTTTAACAAAAACAGTGGAATTTTCGATCAAAAAAGATTACTTTTTAATAAAATTGTTGAATTTTCAACCAAATATTAGTATTTTTAACCAGAAGATATACATAAAAAGGAAAATGTCTCTGAACGAAAAATATAATAGTAGACTTTTTAATTAAGAACTTATTACCTTTAACCATAAGAGATCAATTTTCAGTAAAAATATAATTTTTCTACCAGAAGATGAATTTGCAATCCAAAGGACGAATTTTCTATCCAAAAAGATGAACGATTAATAAAAACAAGTTGAATTTTGGACCAAAAAGATTGATTTTGTAAGAAAATAGTAAAAATTTCAACCAAATGGTCAAATTTTTAACCAAATGATATGAACAACTCCTGGCGGAAAGTATAGTAGTAGACGTTTTGATTAAAATGATTAACTTTCAAACATTAGAGATAAATTGAAAAAAAAATTAATTTTCTACCAACAAATTAATTTCCATTTCAAAGGACGATTTTTATATTCAAAGAGCCAAGTGTTTAATAAAAAAGTTGAATTTTCGAACAAGAGAGACGATTTTTTGAGAAAATAGCTGGACTTTCAAAAAAACAATTAAATTTTTAACCAAATAGTTAAATTTTTCATCAAAAGAGATGAATAGTTTTTGAACAAAAATATAATAATAGTATTTTTGATTAAAAGGGATTAACTTTCGAACGTAAAAGATAAATTTGAAACCAAAAATATTACTTTTCTGCCAAGAGATGAGTTTTCAATCCAAAGGACGAATGTTTAATCAAAAAAGTTGAAATTTTGACCAAAAAAGATGATTTTTTAAGAAAACTCTTGAATTTTCAACCAAATAATTAAATTTTCAACTTCAAAGTAGAATTGTTAACCGTACCAGATTAATTAAAAGGTGGCAAACAAGATAACCATGCAATTTCCACGTTTTTCAAAACAGGTTTACAAAATTCTTTATAATTTCATCGTGTATTGTGGTGGAAGGAAAAAGATGTTTAAATTGTTTAAACAATTTGCTTACATATTCTTGATGCGAAAAACTTTTTGATATTGTTTTTCCTTCTCTCGTCTTTTTATACAAATTTTTTCAACAATGCAAAAATGATTGTTTTCTTAAAACAGCATCTATTAGTTTTTACGCAATTAGTTTTCCAATGATTTTGTGGCAAAATAATTTAGTTGAAAGTTTTGAAAGGTTAAGAAAATTGTAATTTTTAACTTTTGAGAATTCTATCTGGCTAATAAAATATTTCTGACGTTTTACGGATATATTTTATGTTCATCAGAATTTCAAAAATAATTTTAAAAGACAATATTTTTCATGGTAATTACATGAGTCTGAAAATAAAAAATATTGATTGGTATTTTTTTCAAAAATTAATCATCTTGTGCCAACTTTTTTTATAGACCTATAGAGTACTGTCTCAGTTTTGTTTGTGAAAAAACTCATTCGCATTTTGAGAAAGTTTGTTTACTCTCCTGCAAATACATGGTTCTGCCGGGACACCCTTCAATTCTAAACAAAAAGTATAAAAGTCGATATTTATAAAAAAAAAATAATTAACTTTAAATAAAAAAATTGAATTTTCTACCAAAAAATATGACTTTTAACTAAAGAATTATATTTTAAAATATATATAATTTATAAGAAAAAGGGATTCATTCTGAACCAAAAATATAATAGTAGACTTTTTAATGAAAAATAGTTCACTTCAAATAAAAAAAACATCTTTTCTCCCAAAAGAAGAATTTTCAATTCAGCAGAAGGAACAACTTTTTATTTAAAAAAAATGAATTCTGAATCAAAAACATAATAGTAAACTTTTTAATTAAAAATTATTTACTTTGAGGTTTCAACCAAGAATAGTTCGATTTTCTTATTAGGTTCGATTAACACAGTTGTAATTTTTTTTTGATAAAAGGACAAAGAGGGAAATAAGCAAACGAATGTGAATCATATATTATTGGTCAAAGGCTGATTTTATTCTTTAAAAGAATCTTTACATTTTAGTGTGGCTAGATTTAAATAAAATTAAAATTATTCTCGGAAAATTTTTGTTATAAAAATAATAACTACATATATAATTTCTAAATTAAAAAAATTCAACCAAACAAGATTATAATCAATCTTTAAAGGACTATAATCAGTTATTGATCATTAAGATTGAATGCAAATTTCAACTATTAAATAAAATTAAAAATTAAACACAAAAACCCAGATAATTTTAACCTAAAAGATTTTTTCTGCAGAATGCTTACATTTTTCCTCCAAATTCGCAGCAATTCACATAAAGTAAATTTCCCTCGATTTTATAAAAGTTGATTGCTAGAGTGGTGTTTTGGGGCGAGTGTGTTCCCTGAATACGCAACACGTGACTTCTAAATTAATCTTAAATCTATCCTTTCTCCCAACACATCCTGAAGGGTTTGTTTTGGGCTTAAAATGTCGGAAATTTATCTAGCTACATGGCAGTATAGGTAGCTCCATACCGGCCGTAAAAGCCCTTTTCTTGCGGACACCTATACATATAAAATATTATTAAAACAATACAAACAGTAATAATACGTATGATCTTTAAAAAGAATCAACTATTGGTGATAGAAAATCGTTTATTTTTTTATTTTAACGCTGAAGCTTATCTACTTTAATTTTTTTTAAAACACTTTTCCCTCTCAAACGCACAGGAAAGTACCAATACAATGAAATTTGATAATTTGCACCTTTTCCCAAAAAAATTTCCATGTTCCGCACAGTGGGGTGAAATCGGAAAACGAGGTTCAAAATGACATTTAGAACGCAATTATGCACCGATTTTAGAATTTTTTTTTTTTAATTCAGAACTAAATTTTTCAGAAAATGGTGAGAGTAGATTTTTTATTTTTTTGTTTATTTAATTTTTATTTTAATGCAAACATCGAAAAAAATGTTGATTTTTCTAATTTCATTTTTTATCTTCTAGACAAAATTTTTCTTATACTTCTCGTCCCTTGAATTTAGTGCACAGGGGTATGAGAAATATAAAAAAATTCTTAACTTGTATAGTTAATTGTTATAAACAAATTGTATGAACAAATACTCGACATTAAGGGTTATTCGGCTTCAACGTAAATTTCTGCTCTGAAATCGCTTGCTTTTATTGTGAGGATGATACGTGAATATTTAAATTTAACATTAAATGTTATTTGTTTATTTTATAAACAAATTATATAA
>NC_046663.1:78244446-78260667 GCF_010883055.1 Belonocnema kinseyi
AAATTTTGTCTAGAAGATAAAAAATGAAATTAGAAAAATCGACATTTTTTTCGATGTTTGTATTAAAATAAAAATTAAATAAACAAAAAAATAAAAAATCTAATCTCACCATTTTCTGAAAAATTTAGTTCTGAATTTTAAAAAAAAAATTCTAAAATCGGTGCATAATTGCGTTCTAAATGTCATTTTGAACCTCGTTTTCCGATTTCACCCCACTGTGTTCCGGTACGAAATCTCGTTCACAGAAACTATCCTTATATTATGCACCCCCAATTGAAGTAATTAAGAGAAAAAAATGACTGCCCAAGAAATTACCATCTAAAAGTACCAGATGACTGGACTATAACTGTAGTTGTCACTTGCGTGCTGTTAGACACAATTTTAGGTTATGTCATTATGACACCGGCGCCAAGATTAGCGGCCATTTTGTTTAGTCTGAAAAATGAACCAAAAAATAAAATCAAATTGATCCGAATGGACGGATCCATACAGTCTCGAGAGTCAAATGATCGTTGGAGCAAAATGCTCTGCAACAAAATTGATCCTTTTTTTATGGTGTAAACTTAGTGACTTACCTAGAAAGGGACTTGATTTAATAGAAATAGATTAATGGATTTTTAGGTTGACTGTTAAAAAATTTAGATTGTTGTATTTTATCAAATATTATTAAATATATTAAATATATCGTTCCGGCCATTGAAGGAAATTATAATTTGAATAATCTCCCTTTCTAATATTTTGACACAAAAATCGTTAATCACAGTGGTCATTATAAACTTTAAAATTATTTTTTTTATTAAATGTCATTCCTACATTAATGGGAAGAATTTTAGCAAAAAAATTTTTTTCACCTATAATAAGACTTTGTTCATACTTTGACTGGAAAAATTATTAATAAAAAAATAGATGAGATAAAATTTCGGAGAGTCAAGATCTATAGAATTTAATGATCTTTAATTTAAAACAGAAAAATTCAAAATCGCAAGAAAATTGAAGGCTCTGGACATTTTTGAATGAAAAAAATGCATTTCCTCCAACTGTGCGTCATGAGTACAGCACGTTTGTTTATATATTTTACTAGCTTTTAGTCTGTTTATTTTAGAAGTAAGGTGTGCAATAATATCATAAACTACTTAATTCAAAATCTCCTTTAAATTTACATTTTTAAATAAAATTATTAGAGGCTGAATGCAACGAGAAAAAAGCTTTTAAGATTAAGAAACAAATAAATTATTGAACTGTATAAATGTATATATGATGTTTGGTTCAATTGAAATAAATATATACATTATATTAAATCCATTTTCTCATTTATCATTCGTGTCATTGACTTTTTTCAAAATGACTCCCTCCAACATTTTAATTACAATTACCACTACTTTTTAAAAATATTTCCTTCAAAACATGAAATATGTAAAATTTTAAAGGGACAAAGATTCTTTACTTTGCAACTTAAGTTGTTGTCTTACATATTCTGATTATTATTATATTTATATTGGATATAAGTAATATATTTTTCATTAATTCTTCTGATCATGTATATGTTTTAAATATTTTTGTCATTGAGGTCTTAAATATTATTAATTTTTTCATTAGCTACATTAATAATTTCAACAATAAATAATTTTGTTTAACTTTAACAAATAATAAAATCAATTATATGAGAAAAATAAGTCACAAAAATATAAAGTTCGAACTGTTTTCAAAATGTATCTCAAAATTAAATTTTATTCATATTAAACTACATATTTTCAAGACTTCTTCTTTTTTCAAATAATTAGTAATAGTTACTCTTATTTTTTCATATATTCTTTTTTGTTTATTTGCAAACAGCATCAAGTTTTCAATTATTTTTGCTTTTTCTTAATGCAATTCAATGAAAAAGACAGACCTACTTGTTGTGGTGCCATCTGTTGGCTTAGTTTGACCAACATTTCCCCTCGGATCGTAAGAAAACTACTACCCCATACACATTCACGGTCGTGGCAGGGGACTGTGAAACACTGAATGGCCGCATGACGAACACCTGATTCTTGCAATCCGGTTCCGATTATTGTTGCAAACTTTTTTGGTAGCAGTTTTGAAATTGAATTGCATGATTAAAGTTGAGTGTTGTTGGCAGCACTGCATAATATTTCAGGTTAGGAAATATGTCATTTTAAAGTACATAAGTACTGCGATACATGTCATACGAAAAGGAAAAGTACTTTCCTGGAAAACCTAACGATAAAATGTCTTTATTCAGGAATAATTGTTTATATTAGCTTTGTCTTTCATTCAATATTTTACTAATAAACAATGTATAGTTCGTCAGATCAATCGATACTTAGGGCTGCACGACAACTAGCCCGTAGACAATTGATCCGCGACAATTTATCCGCGCGACAATTGATCCGTGAACAATTGATCCGCGACAATACTTGGAATCTGGAAAGGGAACTAGGAATATTCCACTTAAGTTGTATGTAATACTTCGACATTGGTAACAATGATTGTTATGAGGAAATGCTCCAAACTTTTTAAATTAAAAACATGCCACAATCCTCATAAGTTCATTTAAATAGAATCCTTTTTCATAAAATATTCAACGCAACGCCATGTTACATTTGTGTTGTTGACACTTTTCTTTGCATACAAATGGCCTTCGTGTAACAACATTAAACCACCCCGTTGTGATTTTATAAACTTCAGTGGCATCTTAAGAACGTTAATAACACAGTAATTGAAAAAAAACAACAAACAATAAACCGACGTACTTCATTTAACTCAGCTATCAAGATATGGAATGCTCAATTTATCAATGCTCAATTGTCGCGTGGACCAATTGTCGCGGATTAATTGTCGCGGATCAATTGTCCGCGGGCCAACTGACGTGCCACCACACTTAGTGCTGAATTAAATTAACAAATCTGCACTATGAGACAGCACTGACAACACAGGCAACTCTATTTCTTCTGTTTGCATTGATTTGAGCACTGCGTCAACGTTACGGAAGACTGGCGAAACTTTAAAAGTGGCGTGATTATATGCAATAAATGTAATTTGTTATCTTTTATTAATTAATTTTTTAATGACGCCGTCTTTTTCAAAGTCGAAATAGAAGTACTTTGTAGAGCCAAGCTAGATTTTAGACGGAATTTTTATATTAATGTGATGTCAAATTCTGGCTAGCGACATTAGTGGGTCTACATAGAACTGCGTGATGGATTTTTTTATCTAGTAGGTATAGATAGCGCCAAAAGAGCCCAATCTAATTCGGCGTGAATAGCCGGCCACGAATAATCCAGTACTGGCTCTAGAATAATTGCAGTCTGCCAGGAATTATTTCCTTTATTTGAACCTTTATTATTAAAATTAGTATTTAAATGAATAGAGCGAAGGAAACGTTGAAAGACAACACAAATTGAATTGTGCAATTCATGAAATCATCAAACGTAGAAATGTGTAGTCGGATTGAAGGGGTTATAGCGTAGTTCTCGAGGGAAAAACGTACTCAATAGCAGGAGTTCGCAGTACTGAATTTCGCAGTACCGCGCCTCGAGTGTATATTACCTAAATAATTTGTATTCAATATTTGCAAATGATTATATCAGTAATTGTAGCCTGTATTACTGAAATATTATTTTTTCACTGAATACCAAAAAACAAAAACTAGTAAAGTAATGAATTTGCTTTCATAAAAAGAGAGCCAAATAAATTAAAAAATTTTATAGCCTTTATGAAGTACATCTTTTTTTTCTAATTTTTGTGCTTGATTTTGAAAGGTGAGTAAATTCTGCTATACCGTTGTACAAAGATTATATATTGCAGAAAAATTTAAAGTTTTTAACGTTTCAGAAAACAAACATTGAACACTTGTATCACTTGGTGTGAATGTTTGATTTTTGATGCATTGCTTTAATGAAAGCAGAAAAAAAATATTAAATATGTCAAGGTATTATACGGATAAAATTGTTTTCTGCGAATTTTTTTTTAATTAGGACTGTAGATTTATTAGGGCGTTATCCAAAGTTTGATCGAGTTAGAAAAGGGCTGATCATTTAGAAGCTGAGATAAGTAAAATCTAAAATCGCTTCTTATTCACGTAAGGCCTATCCCAAGGTACTGAAAATGTAACATATTTTAGCATAACGCCTAAACGGTTCTGACAATTTTTTTTCAAAATCTGAGACACGGCAGAAGGACGCAATACAGAGATTCTGTGAAAATTTCAGAATTTTTATCCATTTCGTTTATGAAGTAGAGCCCTAAAAGTATGAAAGAACAGACAGGTCCAATACGTTAGACACTCTCACACGCATTCAGTTGATCGACATGAAGTTGGAGTGTCTTCAATTGTTCTTCGCATGAATAGCTCTGTTTCTGAATTCAACCGTATCAAGTGACAAGTGACAAGTGACCGTAGTCACTTGTCAAGATGATTTTGTCTGGCGTTATTCGGGTAAAATAGATGTTGTTAAGCACGCAAGCTATAATAATAATCACCTAACTTTTAATTTTCTCCTATTTACCAGTGAGTATTAATACTATTAATGTCGTGAAATAAAAATTGTACGTGGGTTAATATAATTTCCAAATCTTAGGTTAGTCAAAACCGACATGATATTCAAACCTCCAACGCCCGGATGTAAAAACAAAGTCGTGACCGTCCGCATCGAAATTGATGCCTGGGCATTCGAAACATTTCCTCTAGATTTTCTGCATTCTACGAAATGAAGTTAGCTAGTGATCGAAGTGAAAATACTTAATTGTATATGTAGACGGTAATGACTTTTTCTATACATCCCGGCTTTCGTTTAAATGTCGACAGCCATGACCTTGCATTATGAAGTTATAATTTTATTCTAAGTGACTAGTACGCACTGTTAAATGAAAGAAAGTTGTGAATTAGGTAAATATTATTTCATTAGTATGCCTATTAAAAATTATGTATTCTAATATCGCACAACTATTAATTGCTTTGACAGGTGTTCACAAATCGAAAAAGTGACATGCATAGGTGAGAAGGTGACACGAATAGGTGACAGCGCGGTTCAGCACTCCATTACTCTCCAAATGAGCAAAATTCAGTCTAAAAATGATAATTTCTCCCAGATGCCCATATGTGCAACTACGTTCGTAGGAATAAATATGAGACTGAAAATTCTCATTGTCAGACCAACGAAATTTGAGCTGCAACAAATTTAACACCATCGTTTTTCTGTGTATGCACGATCCCGTGTTTCGTTTCCCATTAAATCAGACTGTCAAACTTGGAAGCTATATAAATGCTTAATTAGGACTTATAGAAGCATGGACTATTATTTTCATCTGCAACGGGTATTTTAAATCGTGAAAATAATTTTTAACCAGTTTTTATAAGCTACTATACATATTTATGTATAACTTAAATGTTTTTTTCTTGATTATCAAATTCTACGAGAATGAAATTATATAACATTATGTACAAAATTATTCAGTTATTTATGGCTATTGTATTTACATTTTCAGAATATCCTATTTCATTTCTCAACATTCTCTACTCGGCTGTGATGGAAGAATGCAGCAAGCTATCTATGTAAGTACATTTATCTTTAAATCAAAGAAATTAAGAGTTATTGGAAAAATTTTGAGTTACATACTTTAAACAATTTAATAGTTTACGGGCATCTTTTTGGTAATTGTTTACTTTGATTATTTCAAATTTTGAAGTTAATGTTTGAAATATTTTACAAAATCTTTTTTCCAGTCAAAAAGTGAAAGATCATTCAGAGACCCAAAAATTTTAATATTTTCTAACAAAAAATCCAATAAATTAGCTATTTAGAAAAATCACGTTTATAACTATAATTCTATTCTCATACTGTTAGAACCACGCACAATAACGTGTTTTGAGGCTCTGATTACGAATATAAACTAGAAAATATTCGCAGATGACATTTGCAAGGTTGATTCGAAAAAATAGTTATCAAATTGTTCGAAAATTACCACTTTTTATTAAAAAAAATCTTCATAAACATTAATAGTTTATAAATGAAACAACATTTATTTAAGAGTCATCTTGGCTCAGAAGATATCGTGATTGCCTAATGCTCCAACACTGCAACATAGGCAGCCACGCTGGCGCGGGTTCGATTCCTAATGCAGAAAGCGAGGCTGGATGTGTTTTCAGAAAGCTTCGCTACCCTAGAGTTTACAATTAACCCTATAGTTCAGTGGCTAATGACCCTGAGAGTTGATGCGACTATAAACATTCTATTAATAAAAAAATGAAAAAATCATTTAACATATTAAACATTGTATATTGATTATAGTCATTTGTAATTTGTTATTAATATTTAACATTAATGAAGCCTTTGCTCAATTCACATTTATTTTAAAATAAGTAATTTCTTCTTATATTGTTTCGTTCTAAAATTTGACTTGAAAAAATTATTTTAACAATATTTCTGATAAAGTTTGTGCTTGATATTTTACTTTTAGGATATAATTAAGGTTTTTCAAGATGTTTAAAACCGAGTGCACATATGATTTGGACCCGAGGCGTAAACATTTTTCCGTAATATTTTCATCCACGTAGTAGATCATTTTCTGTTTCCTCAACAGAGTTGCGTGAGCCTTAATTGCAAATTCACTGATGGTATTAGCACGCTTTTTATTTGATCAAGTACACAGTAATATAAGATGATGAATTTTAAATGTAGATGAATTTCGTTTTTGCATTAAATTCAGTAAGTCACTTAATTTCAGCCAGAAATGGAACTTAAGTTCAGTGCCTCATATCTGATTTACGAGTAATATGATAATTAACTGATCTGGCGATGCGCAAACACTTGGACGGATTTCGGCGATTTTAGAAGAGGAGTCAAGAGAACAGCTGAGAGTATACAATATGGCGTCGATACCGCTGCATAGTATCGATCAACACTGAGCTCATGGTAGTTGTTTCGTCAACATTTCCTATTTTGATATATGTACTCAGATCTATAACGAATTTTGATTATAAATCGGATAAACGTACACATGTGATAAAAATATATATGAGAAAGGATTGAAGATTCACGTTCTGTACCTGGTAGCTTGAAATAGATATAAGTGCCTTGTTTAGTGTCATTAAGTTCTTTTTTCCTTCTAATAATCTCATCGACTTGGAGGATAAAACAACTTGATTTATCAGGCAGAATGAATCACTTATTCAATGCTCACATTAAAAAAATGTAATTCCTAAAATTATTCAATTTTTAATTATATATTAATTTCATGTTCCTAATAACTGAACAAAAGCGCATAAATGTTATGAATTTCAACAATCATCTGAGTTAAATTAACCTATAAGTTTCATTTCAAACGCACGCGTTGATGGTAAGTCAACAATCTTTCTGTCTTAAATTAACCTATAAAGTATTTATTTTAGAGAGATTTCAGAAAATATATATCTCAGTTGGGCGTTAGGTCTATATCGTTATACAATCGTATATTCGTGTAGGGGTGAGGTGGATGTGGCGCCGCACAGTGGGAAAAAGGCACCTTTTTTGGACAAAAATCGACCGACAGTGCGGATATTTTAATTCGACTTAACGTAAATTTTTTATTTAACAACAAAGTTACAACTTTTTGTTGCTAAACTTTTCCGTGATACCATTTTTTCTAAGACATTCAAATTCATTAAAAAAGGTCATAAATCAATTAAATAAATAACTAAAAATAATTTCCAGTGGGTTAGAGTAACTACAAAAATTGTTAATAATGTTATAAACAAATTAATTCACAAAAGTAATTTTTTCGCGATTCTCAATGATTAGCTAATTTTAACCCATAGATGTTGTATAAAGTATCACAGATAATGATGTGCCATTTTTTCATGAATAGCTCTGATTTTTTTTTGCGGAATCAATGCAAAATGTCTTGCAAAAGACTCTTTGCTGACATATTTGTAATAGTGGCAGAAACTGGTCATTATTTTTAAAAAATTTATGAACAAATGCATATTTTTACCATTTTTTTTAATAGGCTAGATTTTTTTACAGAATGAACTGAAAATGTCTTGACAAAGACTGCTTGCAAATAAATCTTTATTGAAATAAAATAAAACAAATGAAACAAACAAAATCAGGAACGACTTGAAGTTGCTGCAGCTACAAATAAATTGTTTTTGGTATCAACTACACCTAAAAACAGTTGAATCTAGCAGGAGCAACTTCAAGTCGTTGTTGATTTGTTTTTCTGCATTTGTTTTATTTTGCTTCATGGAAGACGTTCACAAATAGACTGCGTGTTTCTACGGCGATATTGAGGGAATCCTTCGAAGTATTTTTTAACATGGAATACAGAATAAAAAATCATCACTTATGTGACATCATTTGAAATAGCGATCCACAATCAAAATGTAACAAAGTAGATTTGATTTTGGATAATATTGATGCTACGTCTTCTCTTGATGAAAGTCAGTTAATGGTTATAAGAAAAACATTGGTTGACTCTTTTATGCCTTTGTATAATAGGAAATGGAAAAGTGTCTGTAGGAAAAAAGCATTGTTTGTTCAAAATCATGCTGCATTCTTAGAAGCAGAGTTCACCTATCCAAACAAAAGGTTTAACTAATGTTCTAAAGAGAGGAAGACCACGATTATCATTTGAAGATGGATCCGAAAAGACGAAGAAAAGGCGCGTCCAAGAACTTGCTTCAAATTATAGCAAGGAAGAATTATCCAAAGCACTTTCATTGATCAAAGATGAGTCCGATAGCGAATCTGGGACGCAGTTTCGTAAGGAAGATGATGACGAGGATAAATTGCAAAAAATCTTAGCGATGTACGTGGATTTAGGTCTGTCGAAAAGGAAATACGAAAAGCTAACAAAGTACAATGAAGAAATAACTGGCAATGATTCATATCCACCGTATTTAAAGATCTCCGAAGCGAAAAAAGCTTGTTATCCAGGAAACGGTGAGCATATAGGGACATCTAATTTAGGAGCAAGTGTCCATTTCATAAGTTTACTGGGTCATACAGTTAAGCGAATCTTGTTGCAAATGGAAAAAGATGATCTCGCTAATCTTTTTGGTAAAAAACTAGTGCTCTTTGGAAAGTGGGGTATGGACGGTGCTTCTGCGCATCAGATGACACGGCAAACGTGGTCAAAGAAGAGTGATGATGTGGATGCAAACGATGAATCTTATAACAGTGATTCTGAGAGTAAAGAAAACATCAGCAATCACAAGAGCCTTTTCACGGATAAATCTTTCTTTTTGATTTCCTTCGTCCCTCTTCAATTAAAAGCAGATGGTGATATTATTTCGACGAACAAAACACCTTCATCTGTCACTTTCTGTAGGACAATTAAATTTAATTTCCTTAAAGAAACTGATTCTCTTGTAACGAAAGAGTACAACTATCACATAAAGCTGCTGGAAAAAGTTCGTACCTATTCCATTGGTGTCAGTGGAATGAGTTTTGATATCAGCTTTGACTTGAAGTGTACGATGATTGATGGAAAGGTATGTAATATTCTAACTGAACAGAAAGCATCTTTTCGCTGCAATATTTGTGGAGTTGGATCAAAACATGCTAACAACTTACCATATGTAGCTAAAATTCCATGCAATGAGGCACATTATAAATTTGGTCTCTCGACGTTGCATGCCTGGATTCGTGTTCTGGAATATTTGTTACATGTTTCCTCCAATATGGATTTTAAAAAGTTTTCCGCAAGAAAAAAGGAAGAGAAGAAAATGAAAAAATCAAGAAAGGAACGTATTCAGACACAATTAAGGTCCAAACTGGGTTTAACAGTTGATGTGGTGAAGCAGGGTTATAGAACAACAAATACAGGAAATGTTCCTTTTTGGGAAAAGCTAAATCGGTTGCTCAAATAACCGGTTTGGATCAAGATCTGATCACCATATTCTACGATATATTACAAGTTATAACGTGCGGAAGGATAGTTAATTGTGCGAAATTGAAGACTTACTGTTTGAAAACCGCTGATCTTTGCATAAGTCTTTATCCTTGGTATAAAATGCCACCATCAGTACATAAGCTGCTTATTCACGGAAGTGATATAATTCAATCTTTTGAGCTACCAATTGGTTGGTATTCAGAAGAGTCGCAAGAGGGAAACAGTAAGATCTTTAGAAAAGTTAGAGCTGATAACAGCAGAATGTCTGACAGACAAATGACGAACCTAGATGTTGTTCATCATCTTCTGCTCCATTCGGACCCTTTGATAAGCAGTTATAGAAAAGTAGAATCCAGGAAGATGAAACCTCTATCAGAAATGGCTGAAAGCATGACAATCTCCAAGGAGTGAGCTCGATTCTTACTTACTGAAGCATAAATGCCTACCTAAAAACGGCCTTTTTCAGGGCCACATGAGTCAAAAATGGCTGAAAGTATCACAATCTTCAATGAGTGAGCTCGATTCTTACTTACTGAAGCACAAATGCCTATCTGAAAACGGCCCTTTTCAGGTCCACATAAGTCAAAAATGGCTGAGAGTATCACAATCTCCAATAAGTGAGCTCAATTTTCACTCACTGAAGTACGAATGACTATAAACAATATGACAGCAAGGTTTCTTTTGCAAGACATTTCAAATTGATTCCCCCAAAAAAATCAAGCCTATACATAAAAAAATGGTCAAAATATGCAATTGTTTATAAAAATTGTTTAAATAATTATCAGTTTTTGTCACTATTAAAAATATAATAGCAAAGAGTCTTTTGCAAGACATTTCGAATTGATTCCACACAAAAAATCAAGCCTATGCAGAAAAAAATGGTCAAAATTTGCATTTCTTTATGAACATTATTTAAATAATCAACACTTTTCGATCACTATGAATAATATTACAACAATGTGTCTTTGGTAAGACATTTCAAGTTGATTCCGCAAAAAAAATCAATCATATTCATAAAAAATGGTCCAAATCTGTATTTCTTTATAAAAATTATTTAAATAATTGGCAATTATTATCTATTCTTAACTTATTGTAAACACACATCATTATCTGTGATACGTTATACAAAATCTATGGGTTAAAATTAGCTAATCATTGCGAATCACGAAAAAATGACTTTTGAATGAATTTGTTTATAACATTATTAACAATTTTTGTAGTTACTGTAACCCACTGGAAATTATTTTTAGTTACTTCTTTAATTGATTTATGACCTTTTTTAATGAATTTGAAAGTCTTAGAAAAAATGGTATCACGGAAAAGTTTAGCAAGAAAAAGTTGTAACTTTGTTGTTAAATAAAAAATTTACTTTAAGTAGAATTAAAATATCCGCAGTTACTTGTTATAAATGGAAGCCTTGCGGTCATTTCTAAGAAAAACATCAAAATATGTTAAAAATTGTACTGTCGGTCGATTTTTGTCCAAAAAAGGTGTTTTTTCCCACTGTACGCCGATGCGGGGCACGGCGACTATTACAAATCGTGCCCGTGTTTAATTATTATTATTATTATTGTACCATTAAGTCAAATCCCTTTCAGGGTATGTTTAATTCAGTCTAATTTAGTTTCTCTATACTGCCGAGTATCAAAGTATTTATATTAAAAAAGCGAGAAAGGGAAGTGTGGGAGCTTCACAGTCATAATATGTCATAGATTACACAAAAATACACAAACTGTCTGATAATCCCAATATATGAGTCTTTACTATTATTTTATTTGATACTTTATTATTTATTATTGTTTATTATCATATATGGATTATTTATGTTATTATTTTATTTATCATTTTATCCTCGTCACTAGAATCACATCCAATAAAAAAAAACTCCGCGAGGGATCATTAGTAACCAATATATAGTACAACTTTAGCGTCCAGTGACATGCTTACTGTTTTTTTTAACAATGTAAGCTTCCTTTACGTCTATACCTATTTTCACGCGAGCTTTTGTGTTTCTATGGCTTTTTATATCTTGTGGCCTTAGAGTCTCATTCACACATTCCTACCATTCTTTCATCCGTCTGACTCTAAGTGAGTTACAGTTCGCTTTACCTAAATATTCTTTTCTAGTCAATCTCTCTCCTTTCATTCTCTCAAGATGTCTTTGAAATTTCTCGCATTACTGGCTTTGTCCATTAGTGTCTTACCGCATACATTCCGCAGAAATTGGATGACAATCTTGTTGACTTTATTCTTATTATTTTCTTGTTTGTCTTATTAGATCTGACTACCGTACAGCACAGAGTGGGTGCACAGAAAATCGCCGACCCTCTAAAGTACACCAAAATCGATGTTCAATTGAGTTGCAACAAATTTGAGCCACCCACATTTCATTCTAAGAATCAGGGGGAAAAGCATCATTTAGAGACTGTTTTTTCTCATCCACAGCAACGTGAATTGTCGTCTACAAACTGTCAATATGTCAGTCACCTGTCAATATGATTTTGTCGGGCGTTATTTGGGTTAAATAGATGTCGATAAGCAGGTAAGTTACAATAATAATTACCTAAATTTTAATTTCCTCCCATTTACCAGTGACTATTAGTGTCTTGAAATAAAAATTGTACTTGGCTTAGTATAACTTCCAAATCTTAGGTTAATCAAAACCGACATGACGTTCAAACCTCCAAAGCCGGGATGAAAAACTAAATCGTGACAGTTTGCATCGAAATTGATGCCTGTTCGTTCGAAGAAATTTCCTCTAGATTTTCTGTATTCAACAAAGTGAAGTTAGCTGGTGGTTGAAGTGAAAATACCTAATTGTATATGTAGACGGTCATGACTTTTTCTGTACATGCCGGCTTTAGTTTGAATTTCGACGGGCATGACTAACCTAATATTTGGAAGTTGCATTACTAAGTTATAATTGCATTCCAAGTGCCGATTACGCACTGTTAAATGAAATAAATTTTAAAATTAGGTAAATATTATTTTAATTAGTTTCCTTATTAACAATTATTTAGTCTAATATCGCAAAGCGAATAGTTGCTTCGACAGGTGTTCAGGTGGCTGGCAGCGCGGTTCAGCACTCCACAACTCTCGACATGAGCCAAAATTCAGCCCCCAAATGAGACATTGCACTAGATGCCCAGATGTGCAACTACGTTCAGAGGAATACATTTGACACTGAAAATTCTCTCAAATATTCATTAGGAGATCAATGGAATTTCAGCTGCAACAAATTTAACACCAACGTTTTTCTGTGTGCAAGTATAGAATTATATAGTTAACTTTAGCTTATTTGTTGCAGTTTTACTTCTGGTATCATACATTGTTTTAATAAAAGTTTTGAATAAATTAAATTTGATTAAATTTGGCATCTTCACATACGGCGGATGACGAGAACGACACTTCGCCATTGCGCGCCCTATGTATTTCAGCAGCGAGAAAGAGGATTAAAATGCTTGCCACATACTTTACTTTAATTGATAAGAAAACATTAATTTAAGTTTGAAAATGTCTGAATTAAGTTTCTTTTAACACATTATAATCTCGAGAATTATTATATTGTACATATTTTATTCTAAAATATTCATATTGTTTAAATAAATGGCAGTAATATGACGGCCGCCATATCCCAATGTGTGGGAACGTTGACCGCAAAGCAACAACTAACATTAAATTAAATATTAAAGAATGACATAAATAAATAGCGAGTTTGAGTAATAACGTATGTTTACTGACAATGTGAGCTTCACCTCAAAAGATACACATATTAAAATCACATTTCAATTGTAATTTATACGGAATTTAAGTGAAAGTGCGGCACCATACCCCACTCTTATTTCAGCACAGAGAAAAATAAATTTTTCTGATGTTTCCTTTATTTATGATCGAAAATAAATCTATTTTTTCCTGAATAGTTTTATGCAAAATGAGCATGAAAACGATTAACAATTAAACCCCAGACTTCCAAATTACTTTACTTTTCCGCTCATTAGAGACAAAAAATAAGAATTGAAAAGAGAGAGAGAAAAAGAAAAAAAGTCAACCAAATCTTACCTCTCACTTTTTACTTTCTCCGTCTTTTTTCGTCTGCACAATAAGCAATACATCGTCATCAGAAAAAACTGATATAATATATCTTACTAATGTACTAATGTACAACTAATGTACAAAGGGAAACTCAATTAATTAAAATCGAAAATTCCTATCTAGGGCAACAAAAAGCGATAGCTTAGATAAAAGATATAAGTGTTGGTTAAGCGTCTTATAGAAAGTGATTTTTTTTCTTAATGAAATATGATCTGTTACAGCACCCCTAAAACGAACCAAAAAATACCTATGTTAAATTGATAAGATGAGTCCTTATGTTGAAAAATGATATTTGAAGGAGGGAAAGAACTTATTAATGTGACTTTAGAGATGGATCATCTTTATAGACAAACATTGAATGCAAAACTACAAATAATAAGCTTTATAAATCTGAATTAATATATGGTTTTACAAATTTAAATAATGACAGCGCGTTTACTAATTTATTCAGTATAGATTTAATTTCGGAACTGAAATAGTTTAAAGGTGTTACCCCTTGGAATGTTTGATTTAGTTACCAGTTTAATTAATACGAAAATACTGTTACTGTTTGGTTTTGCTTACTAGTCTTGCTGTTATTCGAATTATTTATACCAATCTGATTTAGTTTTAGAGGTATAATTAATGCTTAAAACTAAATAATGTTAAAGAAATAAAAACGCTGAACTTGAATAAGAATAAAGGGAAACCATTAATAAGTGGAAGATAGATGCACTGGTAATCATCACTGCATTAGTTATCATCTGATGACCTAATATTTTTCGTATTACAAGATTCGCGATTGCCGCGTGTGCTAAAACTTGTAATTTTAGGTAAGTTTAAATATTCGTTAATCCAATTAGTATCCTTTTATCGTGTTGATACTTGGTTATGTGCCTGACGATAACTAACGCATTTGCATAATTTCAATTTTAATGTTGAATAAAAATTGACTCATTTTATCATGTTAAATCATGTTAAGTAATCCAAAGTGAGCTTTAAATACAATTATAAGGGTGTTAAATTTCCATTTTGGTGTAAGGTGACAACTACTAATGCATTTACCTTATAGAGTTTTTTGTACTTAAAATTAAAAAGCAGTAACAGTGATTAATACATATTTTTTAATTTAATAATTGCATTTAATATTTACAATTTTCAAACTTCACTTTTGATCCTTCTTAGTATAAAAAAAATATTAGTTTCAGTTATATATTTCTAAACATGATATTTTTGCTGTCTCACCTTCATCGCCTAGTCAGAAAATAACCCTTTTTGTCGGATGAAATTGATGTCGTTTTCCCCTTTAAAGCACTTTTTTGCGATTTCTCAACCTGTTTATGAATTACATAAAAATAGGGAATTAATATCAGAAAATGTTTTCTCCATAAAAATTGGATGCACTATATTGCAAAAATATTTTAAGACTTTTTAGTCGGTGCGGTATACCTAAAATACCTCTGCGAAGTCGTATGAGTATTTATTTTCGCTTATTTCATGAACAACTTGCTTTTTTTCCCCCCTCTCGTAGACGGATTTTTTTCGAAAAAATAAAAAATGGACACTTTCAGAATTTTTCAAGGCAGTACAGTCGCTATTGATTGATCATGAAGTCATCCATATAACACAGCCCCACAAAAAACTAAGTGTCTTGATCTAGAGACAAGACTCGTCAGTTCTTTTGGATTTTTACCCGCTGAACACGAATCTGAAGGTAGTTTTATCGTGTAATCTTTAGTTTTCATGTAACTTCCAAATTATCGAATTTTGAGAAAAAAGTCTTTTTTTGAATGACGTGATTTTTTAGAATTAAACACATGAAAAAACGATAGTTTGACGTGTTTTGTGCTGAATTTTTAAGGACAACCATTTATTAATTGCAATAACTCATCGTCAGACATACTACGGCTTCATCCTCACGGCCTAACGTTCCTTACGGGGCAGCGCGCCTTATCTGGCATATCGGCATTTTCAGTGATTTGTCTGCAGTTATTGAACTTAATAAGAAAAGTTTAGTACAAAACAAGTCAAATCTATACTTCCTGCATATTTTTATATTTAAAAAAATCGCATCATTCGAAAAAAAGGATTTTTTCACAAAATTCAAAAATTTGGAGTTTATGTGAAACTAAAGGATGCAGGATAAAACGGCCGTTAGCTTCGTGATCACTGGGCAAACGTCCATAAGAAATTATGGGTCTCGTTTCTGGATTATTTTTAATATATATACATATATACTGAAATTTTACCGCGATTTCTCTGGAAGCGGGTGCA
>NC_046663.1:78260767-78261424 GCF_010883055.1 Belonocnema kinseyi
AGAATCTACACAATATCGATCAAGTTAAGAACCTTCAATAACAGAAAATGCTTAACGTCTTAATAAGACTAGATGGAAAATAATATTTTTAAATTAAAATTAAAATTATTTCTTGAAAAAACGATCCTACTCCATCTTTACTCCATTGGGAATCGAACCACAAAACTTCTGATTTCCGGTCAGCTGCTTTTCCAATTAAGCTATTAGAGATATAGCAGATAATTTTAAAAATTTGAAAATAATTACTTGTACCATTAACACATAGCTAAAAATTAGCGTTATGTTCTTGAATTAAGAGTTCTTATTCTGATCCCTCTAATAGCTTCATTGGAAAAGCACCTGACCGGAAATCAGAAGTTTTGTGGTTCGATTCCCAATGGAGTGAAGATGGAGTAGGATCGTTTTTTTTCAAGAAATAATTTTAATTTTAATTTAAAAATATTATTTTCCATCTAGTCTTATTAAGACGTTAAGCATTTTCTGTTATTGAAGATTCTTAACTTGATCGATATTGTGTAGATTCTTCTGCCTTCATGGTTTGGAGGGTTTATCTACTGTCGGTAAGGTACAATCTCTAATGATATAGCAGATAAATTAAAAAATTTGAAAATAATTACTTGTACCATTAACACATAGCTAAAAATTAGCGTTATGTTC
>NC_046663.1:78261434-78261786 GCF_010883055.1 Belonocnema kinseyi
CGGAAATCAGAAGTTTTGTGGTTCGATTCCCAATGGAGTGAAGATGGAGTAGGATCGTTTTTTCAAGAAATAATTTTAATTTGAAAATATTATTTTCCATCTTGTCTTATTAAGACTTTAAGCGTTTTCTGTTATTGAAGATTCTTAACTTGATCGATATGTGTAGATTTTCTGCCTTCATGGTTTGGAGGGTTGATCTACTGTCGGTAAGGTACAATCTCTGATGATATTATTATTATTATTATTTATTAGCATTTGAAACTCGAAAGTTCATTGCCTCATCTACCCGAGACCGCCACGCGTCTCTATCCTGTGCATCATCCATCCACTCATTATAATCATATCCTAGTTC
>NC_046663.1:78261886-78275964 GCF_010883055.1 Belonocnema kinseyi
AATTTTTATTTTTAAGACAACTATGTACTGCAAACTTGTATTAAAATTAATGAACCAAACAATAATGTCTCTACAAGACATGTTTAGAGAACTTTACCCACAAAATTGATACAAAATGTTATTTTATTTATTATAAATAATATTCGCGTGTAATTTTTGATCAAAAAATTGAACTTTCAACCTGAAAATATGAATTTTCAGCAAAGAAATTAATTTGTCGCAAAATAGCTAAGCCTTCAACCAAAGAAATTAATTTTCAATTAAAATACGAATACTGCCTAAAAAATTAAAAAAGTGGTTCAACCAACATTTTTAACAAAAAAAAGTTGTATCCTCAAACAGAGAAAAGATTAACTTTGAAGCAAACAGTAGCATTTTTATCCAAGAAATATGAAATATCTACTAAAACGCCTGCATTTTTAAATAAAAAATACAAATTTAAAAAAATAATTGAATTTGCATCGAAAAAAGACTTTGTTTTGATATTTTAGCATCAAAATATAAGATTACAACAAGAAGTATATCTTCCACGAAAATTTTACTTCAATTTTTAACCAAAAAATACGATATTTCAACGAAACAGTTGAAATTTTAATAAAAAAGGGCAACTTTTTGAAAAAAAAATGGTTTAATTTTTATCAAAACAGTTGCATTTTTATCTTCTATAGCCCTTCCGAAAATTGACACGGCGCCGCATGTTGGTGTAACAGGAGCTGCGCGGGGTGAGCAGGGTCTGCGGTTGTCTCTCAGGCGTGAACAAATAAAAGCGGAGTGGGCTATAATGTGTTAGTTCCCAACCACGGTCAGCCCCAAAAGCGGCGCTATAGAAGAGTTTCACTGTACTTATTTTTGTGAAGCAGCATAACGATCATACATATCAGTATTTGCTTTTAAAAATAATTGTCCATTTTTGTTACTTGGAACATTTTTTGACCCCCATCCTAAGACTTTCTTTTAGTTCGAATAGAAAATATATACCAAGTTTCATGCCGCTTAACAAATTGAGCCTATTTTGGATAATTTGCGTTGTACCGCTCAGACCAAGTACATCAAGGTTAGGGTGGTCCAAAAAACAAAATTTCTGATTTCTTTTGGGAAAAAGGATCATCTTGTGTGGTTAACAAAACTAGAAAATTCGTATTTTTTCGATCAGACAACGTTTAGGGTTTCCGTCCACTCTCTCAATTTCCCCTTTGAAAATACAAAGATAAAAAGCCTATTTTTACGAATATCAGACTAGAAGGCGTAACATTTCAAATTAACAAGTGCAAATTGTGTGGATTTCTTCAAATCACTTCCCGGATTTATCGGATGCAATAACTTTTCATTTTGACGCCCACAACCCCTTCTAGTATATGCCCAAAACCATCCTCTAAACCGGCCCGCGTGAAAAAAGTTTGCATGGCTCAAGCATGGCAAGACACTTGGAAATATCTGGCTAAAGCATGGGTCACGGCTGAATGGTAGCATAGCGCAAGCCTTGCTCCTGTCCGTTTCCCATGCTTAGGACACGCTAACCACAAATGAATATTCTTAAGAACATGTAACTGTCAGAGAAAATGAGCTTGCATTAAAAATGAAAATCTTAAGTTTGTCAAAAGCCGCCACGTCTCTAAATGGTAAGTTCACTACCCGGATGCACTGGGTCGCACAACAGGTAGTTTAGCACATATTCTACAAGAACTTTAAAAAAATTTAAATTGTGCCAATTACCAAAATAACTACCATTAGGGAGTCGAGGATCCGGATGCACCAGATTGAGCACCAGGTAAGATAATACGTATTCTCCGAGAACTGTTTAAAAATTTAAATTTTGTGAATAATGAAACTAATTCCGAATGGTGAGGCGACGACCGGGGTGAACCAGGTCGCGCCCCAGATAGCTTAGCACGTACTCTACGAGAACTTTTTCAAAATTTAGATTGATACAGCAGCCGAAATCACTAGAAATTGTGAGTCGACGATCCAGGTGCACCAGATCGAGCACCAGGTAGTTAATTACGTATTCTACAAGAACTTTTTTTAAATTTATATTTTGTGAATAATTAAAACAATTCCAAATGGTGAGTCGATGACCCAGGTGCACCAGGTCGCGCCTCAGGTATCTTAGCACGTATTCTACGAGAACTTTTTCAAAATTTAGATTGTTCCAACAGCCAAAATTACTTAAAGTGATGAGTCAACGATCCGGTTGCACCGGGTCGAGCACCATGTAGTTTAATACGTATTCTACGAGAATTTTAAAAAAATTTAAATTTGGTGAATAATGAAAATAATTGCAAATGATTAGTCGACAACCCGGGTGCACCAGGTCGCGCCCCAGGTATCTTAACACGTATTCTATGAGAACTTTTTCAAAATTAAGATTGTTTTAACAGCCAAAGTAACTAAAAACTGTGAGTCGACGATCCAGGTGCACCAGGTCGAGCACAAGGTAGTTTAATACGTATTCTACGAGAATTTTAAAAAAAATTTAATTTGGTGAATAATGAAAATAATTGCAAATGGTTAGTCGACAACCCGGGTGCACCAGGTCGCGCCCCAGGTATCTTAACACGTATTCTACGAGAACTTTTTCAAAATTTAGATTGTTCCAACAGCCAAAATTACTTAAAGTGATGAGTCAACGATCCGGTTGCACCGGGTCGAGCACCATGCAGTTTAATACGTATTCTACGAGAATTTAAAAAAAAATTTAATTTGGTGAATAATGAAAATAATTGCAAATGGTTAGTCGACAACCCGGGTGCACCAGGTCGCGCCCCAGGTATCTTAACACGTATTCTATGAGAACTTTTTCAAAATTTAGATTGTTCCAACAGCCAAAATTACTTAAAGTGATGAGTAAACGATCCGGTTGCACCGGGTCGAGCACCATGTAGTTTAATACGTATTCTACGAGAATTTTAAAAAAATTTAAATTTGGCGAATAATGAAAATAATTGCAAATGGTTAGTCGACAACCCGGGTGCAACAGGTCGCGCCCCAGGTATCTTAACACGTATTCTATGAGAACTTTTTCAAAATTAAGATTGTTTTAACAGCCAAAGTAACTAAAAACTGTGAGTCGACGATCCAGGTGCACCAGGTCGAGCACAAGGTAGTTTAATACAGATTCTACGAGAACTTTTGAAAAATTTAAATTTTGTGAAGAATGAAAACAAATTAAAATGATCAGTCGACAATCCGGGTGCACCAGGTCGCGCCCCAAGTAATTTAGCACGTATTCTACAAGAAATCTTTCAAAATTTAGATTGTTCCAACAACCAAAATTACTGAAAATTGTGAGTCGACGATCCGGGTATATCAGATCGAGCACCAAGTAGTACAATACGTATTCTACAAGAACTTTAAATAAGTTTTAAGTTTTTGAATAATGTAAAAAAATTCAAATGGTCAGTCCACAACCGAGGTGCACCAAGTCGCGCCCCAGGTCGACTTTAATTTTTAGTAATTTTGGCTGTTGGAATAATATAAATGTTGAAAAAGTTCTCGTAGAATACGTACTAAGATACCTGGAACACGACCCGGTGCATCCGGGTCGTCGAATCACCATTAGGAATTGTTTTCATTATTTACAAAATTTAAATTTTTTAAAAGTTCTCGTAGGAAACGTTTGAAACTACCTCGTGTTCGACCTGGAGCACTCGGATCGTCGACACACAATTTTGAGTAATTTTGGCTGTTGAAACAATCTAAATGTTGAGAAAATTCTCATAGAATACGTGTTAAAATACCTGGTGCGCGACCCGGTGCACCGGGGTGGTCGACTCAACATTTGGAATTGTTTTCATTATTCACCAAATTTAAATTCTTAAAAAGTTCTCATAGAATATGTACTACACTACCTGGTGCGCGAACCGGTGCACCCGGGTAGCGAACTTATCATTTACAGACGTGTCGGTTATTGGCAAACCTAATATTTTCATTTTTAACTCAGTCTAATTTTCTCTGACACTTACATGTTCTTAAGAATATTCATTTGTGGTTAGCGTGTCCTAAGCATAGGAAACGGACAGGAACAAGGTTTGCGCTATGCTGCCATTCAGCCTTGAACCATGCTTTAGCCAGATATTTCCAAGTGTGTTGTCCTGTTTGAGCCATGCAAACTTTTTTCACGCGGGGGATTTAAGTATTTTGCTGTATATTGGTCGTAATATTACTTTTATGTATGTTTTTTTTTATCACAAATCATTCTGAATAGTCAAATCAAAAACTTTCATGCATTTTTGATCAATTTTTCATTATTTAAACAATACGTTATTCACATTTGCTTGCAAATTATTCGTACCCTCATGACGAAATAAAAGAATTAGCCAATGTAAAAAATCAGTACATGTAAATGTTACTTTCCACTGGAATAAGACATAGAATTGTAGTTCTTTGCAAATTTGTCAACAAACTTTATAGAAATCTGGTATGTCTCGTATTGTCACCACTGCTCTACAACTGAGTTACATTTATTTACACTGACTTACCGCTGGCTGAGTGACATCAACTGATTAGTTTAAATCGGATATCAACACGATCAACTTACTTTATCTTTAATTCTTTAAGTAATTTTTCTGTGTTGAAATGTAACTTTTTCGTTTTTTTTTCTGTGAAGGGGCCCTGATTAAAGTTTCAAGTTTTCTAGAAATGAGCCTCGTGCTTCCCGGAGATATTTTTTAAATAAGTTCCAATAATCAATCATGTTTGCATAGACTGACCCGCCCCTTGCATTTTAGAGCAAAATTTTCAACACCAAAACTGAACTAGAGGAAATTCTGACAAAGTCAAAGGCAAAAAACCTCCGATCTTCAATAGGTGCCAGTAATCAGCAAAAATTTAACATAAGAAATTAATTAGTAATTCTTAAAAAAAATATTCTTAACATAAAAGAATACAACTTTATAAAAATAATCCCTTTAATAACATTCTTTTATAAATAATAAATAAACAATGTAAAACCATTTTTTTATTTAATTTCGACAACAGATATTCTGGAAGTGATTTTCACAAAGTAAATACATTAAATATGCACACAATTAATAGACTGAAGTATATTATTAAACAATTTTGGAACAATTATTTGTTGAATAACAAAAAAGGAGCATAAAGTGAGCTTTAGTGAACTACAAATTCACATATGCCACCATAATTCCCGAATACTGTTGCAGTACATTTTCTATTACATACAGAACCTCCCGAATTTAAGGGGTCAAAGTTTCATGGCCATAAATCGAGACATATGAGATAAAATATTTTTATTTTTTCATTTTACGCAGAATTGAGTCCTTAATTTAATTTATTAATTTCACAGTTTTCTCTAGCATATACATGAAACGGGCAGGTTTGAAACCATTGTTTTGGCTACAAATAACTCAAAATAGCAAAAAAGATAAAGCCTTTTCTCTTGCACCACTTACACATCTACATCGAAAAAAAGAAGTACATTAAAACTCTGACTTCGGGCGCCCTGATATAGTTCTTCCGAGATTTGAGGAGTTTTTCGAAAAACGGGTTTTTCGAAGGACAATAACTCGCCTTCTATTGAAAATAGGAGATTTTTGTATCTGACTTTTTCAAAATTTTCCCTAGTTTAGTTTTGGTGTTGAACATATTTCTCTAAAATGCAATGGGGCTGGTCAGTCAAACTGTTTTAGCAAAAAAAAGGACGCATTACCTATTTAATACGGTGTAAAAGTACCAGATGTCTGAACTAAGATTACAGACTTGAGTATAAATAGTGTAAGGAAGAAGCTATGCAAGTATCTCAAAAATGGGGTATTGAACTAATCTTTGTAGAAAAACGGAAACCAAAGCGTGAGAAGCATTTTGACGAACTAACCAAAGACCATCGTTTTGATAATAGCTCTTCGACAGGAATGAATGAAGTTGCAAATCTTTTTGCGTTCTTGGAACCAAGAAATTTCACGAAACCTTATGAGGCAGGAATACTTTAAGGCAGCAGAGAAATTACAGATTCGGTACCATGAGGATTTTCAGAAGTAATAAATGCCTTAAGGATTTATTTAACTCTACCTGTTACAGTAGCAACTTGCGAAAGGACGCTCAGCAAATTAAAAATTATAAAATCCTATTTGCGGAATATAATGCATCTGAGTTGATTATTAAATATATCTCTACTGGCAGTCGAACGTGTTGCTGCAAAGGTATTGAACGTCGAAAGTGTTATTGATCAAGTTTTTAAAATGAAAGCAAGACGAATTGTAATTTAGCAGCGTGCAGATTATTTTATTTACGATGCAATACTAATTTTTTCAGCCTGAACTATCTATAATTTATGATATAAATAATTTGAAATACAATTTCATTTGTAATATATTATACAAAGAACTATATAAGATTTTTTCAGATGTATTTCAAGTACACTTATACGCTGTTTTCTTTTCAATTTTATAAGAGGGGCCTTCTATACATTTTTGCGGTGGGGCCTACACGGTTCTAGTGACGCCACTGACATAAACTTATTAGTTATAATCGGCAATTCACCAAGTACTGGCTGATGGCTGGCTTCACAATCGAAGCCGAGACTGGGAAAGTATTATGCCGATAGTATAAATATTAAAAAATGAAGCAAATACGTTTAAAAATATGCGTTATGCGTTCAAAAATATAGCAAAACTATCAATATAATCGCGAATAAAATTTTCTTTCCTATTTGTCTTTGAAGAAAAAAATGCTAAGTTCTATCTTCTTGATAAATTGTAAATGTTCAGATAAAAATATATTTGACGTAATTCTTAATCGCTGTGAAATTGTGTAGAACACATAACAAGAAAAATGTTACTCAAATTTGTCATTAAATAAATTGTCGCAGTTCACGATAAAATTTCGAAGTTCCGTTGATAAAAATGTGTAATCCTCATAAAAAATGACATTTTATGTCATCATAAAAAGTTGCAAAATGGTCTAAACCGCGAAAAAAGAAAATATCGCATGAAAGAACTTTTGTAATCAAGTTTAATTGTTTATTTCAAAATTGTTTTATTTATATTTTTCGTTAAACCATAAGAAATGAATTAGAAAGAAAGGGTTTTAAAAAACTGGTAATTCATCTTTTTTGAACTGTGGCTTCTGAGGATGGTTTTTTCATTGACTTTCAATTCTGTAGAGTAATGGTTAAGACTGTCGATTGCTAAGTGATAGATTCAGGTATTAATATTGTATATGTAGGTTCGAAACTATGTGGTTTAGAAATTTTAGTTGTAATATAATGTTTAGAAATATTATATATTAATTCATTTGAAGCTGTAACATTAATATTTATAGACAAAGTACTGCCAGCAAAAGTAATATATTTTTAAAAAATACCTTTTTGTCATATCTTTAGATTATAGAAATAGTATGTATTAAAATTAACCAAAACGTTTAAATGGAATTTCAATTTTGAAATGATAAATAATATTCGTACGATGTGCAGTATTGGCCCAGTACAGACTCCCAGTACTGGGAGTTCGGCAAAGTGTACTGATCCAGTATTGCACCAGTCTTGTATTTCCATCTGAGATATTTCAAGTTACTCAGAGACGATGTAAATTTGTGATATTTTTCTGAAAATATTTGTTTTAACAAATAAAGTTTTCATTTTTCCTAAATGACACGATCTGATTAGTTTTTCGCTCGTGTTAATACATACAGAAAATTAATATTAAGACCAATGTACCGCAAAATACTTAAGACTCCTTTAGAGGGTGGTTTTTGAGTCATGCTTTAAGGGTTTAGGGTGTTCGAAATAAAACATAAATAAACATACCACATTCGGGAGAAGTGATTTTACAAAGTCCATGTGGTTTGCACTCGTTTCATTAAAATGCACGCCTTCCAGTCACATATTCGTAAAAACAGGAGTTTACCCATGTTTTTTCAATAGGAAAATGAGGGGGGTGGACGGAGCATCGCCTGATCCATAAAAAATAAGCATTTTCTTTTTTTTGGGAACCTCAAATAAGAAGCCATTGTCCCAAAAGAAATTCAGACTTTTTTATTTTGTTTTGGACCACCCTAACCGAGTAAGCCGGGACTCTCTGATATAACTTACAGATCACATTGCACCTTTTGCATTCTCACTGGAACCTCCTTTCATATCCTTTTTTTTATGTGTTTTCTTTGATGCCTTTTCTTTGAAATTTATCTGTTTCCTGAGTGTTCTGACAAATGGAATCCGACGAGGTCAGATTCGAAGCATTGCTGACATAAAAGTTTAGAAGTTCTTTTTCCTGTTGAGTGCTCAACGAATTTTGTCGCGAGGGTCCTCTCAGTTCCGATGATATCGCTATAGCTTCGATGGGTAGGTGCACTTGATACTGTTGTATCTCCACAAGTGATATTTGTGTATCAATATTTTCTGGAAATTGTTGACGTGGATTAAACATTAGAATTAGAGTCCCGCAAAAGAAAAGTCCCAGGAACACCTAAACATAATTACAATGTTTTGTAATGTCAAGATTCGCGGTAATAAATTGATAACTGACTGAATTGACTAGATTAAGCTTAAGTGCCTTTTTTTAGAAATATTGATAAATTAATTATTTCACTTTTTATTCCCAAAATTCGATTTTTTAACAGTTTATTCGATATTGAAATTGATTGGTCTTAACATTTCAGAATAAATTAACTGGATGAAGTTTAAAGGCTATTTCTCAGAAAATTTTAATTCATTATTTCTCGAAAAATTCCACTTTCAGTGCACAAAATTCGATTTTGTAGTAATATAGCCGACAATATTTAACCGATTCATCCAAAAATGTCACGATAAATTGACTTGATTAAGCACCCATTAAGTTTTTCAGTATATTTTCATTAAACAATCAGTTTTATAGATATTTTATTTTTTATGTCCAAAATTCGATTTGTAGGAGTTCAGTTGACCTTAGGCCTACAATATTCTACTAATTTGTCTGAAAACTTTAGAATAAATTGACTATTTTTTTATTAATTCAGACGACCTGGAACTTAAACAATCGAACCGATTTGTACAAACTTTTGAACATAACTTCACTAACTAAATATCTATAAAAATCGAAAAACTAATGATATTTATATTTTTATTTATAATTTAATAGCAATGTTACTTATATGTATTATATTTTGTTGAGTATTAAATATTCTTGATACTTTTAAATGAGAAAAAAGGAAGTAAAATTTTACGAAAAATATATAATGATATTGATAAAATTATAGAAATGTTGAGGACGTGTTAAAAGGGAAAAATGAAAACTTGGCTAGATTATTGTTATTCAAAAAAGGAGAGAAAATCTCATAAAGTTTTCACTTATTCCCTTTTAATACATTCTCAACATTTCTGTAATTTTATCAAACTAAAGAAAAATTCTATTTAGATATCTTATAATTACTTACTAAACTTAGATTTCACAAACTATGTTGATTATATTTATTATTTTTTAGTTGACAGAACTTTTCGCATCATAGACGTTTTTTTAAAATTTTAATTTGATTAATTTATTTTTTAAAGATTAAAAAAATCTTTAAAAATTAATTTACGATGAAATTAACTGTAATTAAATCTACTAAAATAATAAATAATCAATTTTTATTAAATTTGAAGTTGAGTTTGTATCCTAGACGAATTATCAGAAGTGAAAAGTTTAAACAGCAATGAAAAGTTCAAACAAATGCAGAAGAATTTATTTAGACAGAGAACATTTAATATTCAAAGGTCAGTTTTCAAAAACTAGCACAAGATCAACAGAAACATTTTAGAAAAACCATTTAACCCAAGTTACAAAGAAATTTGTCCAAATAAGTAAATTTATATTTTACATAATATTTTTTAACTCTTACATAATAACCCGCGTAATCAGTCTCATTTTAGAAATTTATTTAACAGTACCTGAACATGTGGAGAAGGCAAATCGATTCTCGTAAACATATCAATATGCCCGGATCTCGGCATTCTGTTGATCTACTCGTAATTACCGTGTTCCATGAGCCGTATGGCAACATAATGTAATTATAAGATGTATATATGATGCTGAAGTCCCAGATGGTTCGAACTTTTCCAATTCAAACTCATTTAGAAGTAGAAATTTAGAACTACATTTTGACAAGAAATTTTGAGGTTTAATTTTATGGCAAATGCATGAACTGAACTGTGTGAAATAACTGCTGACAAACTTGCCCCTTTATAAAGAGTGAAGTTGTACTTCACATTTCTCTCGATATGCATTTAAAAATATGAACTTTTCAATTTTTGCGAATAAGTAAACAATTTTTTAAATAAAATTTTGACAACAAACAATTTTTAGCCAACTTTAGTGTCTATAAATTTGACCGAAATTCTACGAATGAAATTGGAAGAGACCAAATTCATTTTGAATCAGGCGGTTATGGTACATTTTTAAGTCGTAGAATATCCTGATGAAAAATATGTTGTTTTTTATTTAAATGACTCTTTTTTTTATTAATAGAAAAAAATTTAATGAAAAACTATACGTGAGACTAATTGAATTTTAAAGTTTGTTTAAAAAAATATCCGATAGCCCTTGGTGATAAGAGTAAAACTAAAAATAACTCGAAATCCTTTAATAACTAATTATTTATGATAATAATATGTATCTATATTCAGAATATTTATTTTTTCAATTTGATGATTGTTTTGTTAAACTTTTCTTAGAATATACTAATATTTACTCCTTGCTTGAGCCACACAATTATTTTTAGTGGATGCAGAATTATGGTATTTGCACAAAAGGACAATGAAAAAATTCATATATTATAGTCAGGCAACTCATTGATTTTTCTTTATAATTTCGATTTCTCAAGTCCGCACCTTCATTGTTAAAAATTTAATAAATTATTGCAATATATTTTTATACCAGAGAAAGATAACATCATTGAAGTCGAGAAACTGTGAAAAAAAATTGCCGACGTTTTTTATTTGTTATAAAACAATAGTTTAGACAACAAATTTTATTTCTTCAAATAAAATAATTAATGCATAATCTAAAAACTATTAAACGTTCAAAATATTAAAAAAAATTTTCGTGATTTCTAACAATATATCATTGATATATTACACGCTACAGTTTTAATTTAATTTTACTTTATAATCACTTTTTAAATAATCATCACATTGAGTTAGGGGCCGTGCATAAATTAAGTAAAGTTTTTTTCTAAAATTTTGAACCACGCACCCCCCGAGGGTCTGGTCACTGAGAACTCTCAGATTGTTGCGCTGAAAATCTTACAAAAACTCTTTGAAGAACTCTTAGAAATCTTAGAACTATTTCGCTAAGCGTGCAGATTTCACACCAAGAACCATTCACCCATTCAAACTAACGTCGTACTAACGGCCGCCTCCATCCGAACGCCGCCGACCTTAGCCGAGTTTGATTTCTCCTCGAGATTCCGGATCTCGAGAAGTTTTGGAAATTTGGACAATCTCAGCAATCACACAGAAAACTTAGCACTCTCTATGCCCATTCGATTGTGATTGCCACATTCATAGTTTTAAGATTTTCAGATTTCTCAGTGAGTAACCCTTCGGCATCCCTCTCTGTTAAGGTCCGTAAGTTTTGGCCCCCTCTCCAATTTCTTACGTTTTTTTTCGAACTAAATTTATTACTTATTATTATCTATTAGATTGCTCTTTGGTACACTCGTTAAGTGTCCTAAACTAAAGGTGAAGTTCGTTAGCCAGCGATTTTGATTAAAAATTTAAAAGTGGGCACATTTTGAATATTTTTGGGGTCACTTTTTTCAAAATTCAAAAATTCTCTGTACGGTCATTCATAGTATTCAAAGTCGAACAATTTATCCTTATGACTTTTTTCAAAAAATAAAAAATTACCAGAGTTATAGCATTTACAAAATTCCAAAAAACACGATATGAAAAAAAGTCAAGAGAAGAAAAATGTTACTTTTTGAATGCCCTACAATATTATCATAACAACTTTTTTAATTTTCTTGAAAAATCCAAAATTCAAATTTTGACAGCATACAAAATAATGAAAAATCCAAAAATTACATTTTTCGGCCAAATGGTGCGAGATACGGTAAAAGATGAATATACAAAAATTTTGCATTCAAAAAAGCTCTACAAACTTGTTATTAACCACTTTTTCATAGGATGCGTAGTTTTGGCTTTAATCATGAAAGACGTCATTAACATTAACAAAAATGTGTTCGCTGCGTGGGAACATTATTATCACAACTTTTGTCTTTTAATCTCTTTTTCGTCTCATGTGTGGGGTTTCAAAAAATTTAACTTTTCATGTTTTTGATACTATTTTTTTATGATTTATATTCTTTATGTCTGTCTGTCTCCCTGTGAGCAAGATAACTTTTGTAAAAATTAATCTAGTAGATTGGCTTTTAATACACTTAGTGTCCTAAACTAAAGGTCAAGTTCATTAGCCAGCCATTTTAGATAAAAATTCAAAAAGTGCGCACCTTTTGGATATTTTTGAGACCATTTTTTTAAAATCCAAGAATGCTGTATTTACGGTCATTCATAGTATTTAAAAACTCGAACAATTTATCTAATGACCTTCTTTATAAAATTAAAAATTATGAGAGTTATGATATTTACAAAATTTCAAAAAACACACGAAAATGAACCTTTTAAGCCAGTTAACGAACGATATGAAAAATTGGCAATAGAAGAAAAATTTGGCCTAGAAGATTATCATGACAACTTTTTGATCTTTCTTGATAAATCAAAAATTAAATTTAGACAGCATGAAAAATAATGGAAAATCCAAAAGTTACATTTTTTCGTGCAACATTTTCACAGTATTTCAAATATTCTCAAATATACTAATGCATTTTCAAAAAATATACATAATTATAATTATATATATATTTATTTATTTAAAAATTTGTCATAAGGACAACCGCAGGATTTCGCCGCGAGCGGGTGCTAATCTGGACAATTGCACCCGCTCCCAGCAAAATCGCGGTAAAATTTCAGCCACAACCACGTCTCACGACCGTGAGATAGGTGGTTACAGTCTGTAAAGGAATTAATATAAAGATCCAGCAAAAGCCTCGTGCACCCTAAGAACACGGAGCGATTAAAGGACTACCGCCTTCTGCATTTTTTCCCGCAAGTGTTTTAGCATATTGATGACACGCAGGGATGCTTTTTAGGTCGTTAGCAAGTGAAAGCTTGGCATATATATGTATATATATATATATATATATATTTTAGAAGTTAAAAAACGGTAAGGCTGCTCAGTAGACCGTATATGTAAAGTTTAAATCAGAAAGAAAACATTGGAAATGAGCAAATTCCGTTTATGAAAAAAGACAAAAGTTTGAATAAAACGTTTGATAACATTTTTTTTCAAGAATGCGCATTTTTTAAACGGTACAATGAAACTTCATCTGCTTTAATACCAATGCAAGTTACGAATTAGAATAATATACTTCTATGGGAAAGCTATAAAATTTCAGGGATAAACTCGAGTGCGAAGCACGAGATACGTGATGAGAATGTGTTCTTTAAAGCCGAAGGAGCTTTAACAAAAGAGATGCAGTCTGTGCAGAAAGATCGAGCGCGTAGGGCGAGGTAAATACAGTATCGAGCGCGAAGTGCGAGGTAAATTCATTATCAAGCGCGAGCGCAACAAGCCGCGTGAAAGGTGCGCGATGAGAATGTACCCGCGAAACGGACAGATTTTTCTTTTGTAATTTATTTAGGGATCATCCAAAAATAACATTAAACGATTTCGGAAAAGGGGTCATTTTCAACCAAACGTTGCATTTTTAATCTGAAAAGAAGAAATTTCGACCGTGAAGAGATATGTAGATATTTAGATAAAAAAGGCGAATTTTCAATCCAGAAAGATTTTTCAGTCAATAAAGATGAGCTTACTACAAAAAAGGTGAATTTTCAACACAAACGTAAACTTTCAGCAAAATAGTTGAATTTTCTAAAAATTGGTGAGCGCGACTCACAAGTTTAAGCGCGCCTAGGGTGAATGTGTGTTGAATCTCGAGCTTCGCGTTCGATAATTGTGGGTCCGGATGCAATAAGGGCACATAAAATTTTTTCGTGCGAAAACGAAGTCCCCTGGAGGCTTTAGAAAAAATTTTCGAATTTTAATTTT
>NC_046663.1:78276064-78279382 GCF_010883055.1 Belonocnema kinseyi
GAAAATTAAAATTCGAAAATTTTTTCTAAAGCCTCCAGGGGACTTCGTTTTCGCACGAAAAAATTTTATGTGCCCTTATTGCATCCGGACCCACAATTGGTTATCTCGCGCTGCGCACTCGGACATAATTACGCCTCGCGCTTCGTGTTCGGATATTTATTCTTTGCATTTGGAATGCTTGAATGAAACTTTATCAGAAATATCTCTTTTAGAACGCAGTATTTATATGCGTCTTCATATTTGTACATGTATATTTTCTAAACCACCTAAAAATGAATAAAAAACTACTAAACGTTTTTCACATTTTTTTGTCTATCTCGCGTTGTTATACTCAGAATAGGATTTTGTTTTTCATATTATTTTTCATGGATAAAGCAAAATATCCTAATAATCTTATTTTAAAATTTCACGTATCTCGCGTCTTTTGGCGTAATATTGGAATTTTCGATTTTCTGCATATTACTTACGATAAATAAAAACAAAATTGCGAGTTCTATCGGAAAATGTTTAAGACATTTTGTCGGATTTTTCAAAAACTATATTTTCTCTTTGAGAATTTTTGTCTAATTTGGCGTCTTTTGGTTAAAAATTTGAATGTTGTGCTGTTAAATTTCGAGCAATTCTAATTCTTTCTCAATCATAAGAGATAAGAATGTAATAAATTATTACAAACTTGTATCTCTTTTATGGGTGAATAAGTTTTTTCTTTCATTTTGTTTTCTGACCTTATGTCGTGTTTCCACAAATTTTTATTTTTAACGTCATTTTTATGATTAAAACCAAAACTACGTGTCCTATCAAAAATGATTCATAACAAATTTGTAGCTCTTTTTCGGGTAAACAATTTTCGTCAAATCATTTTTTTTTTCGTGACTTGTCATTTTTCCACAAATATATATATAATAAAACAAAAAGTACGCGTCCTACCAAGAAGTGATTATAAACGAGACTGGGTGTTTGGAATGCTAGGGGAGTGAATGATCTCAAGGTAAAAGAATTGCGAGAAACTATGCATGTAAGGAAACTAGATATTTTATGTGTGCCTGAAACAAATAAAAAGAGATGCGAGTAGATTGTACGAATAGATTTCCAAAATAAGATAATCGAAAGCATAGATAGGGCAACATGAGAGGCCCGTATAAAAAACAAAGATATAGAGGGCGCCTGGACAAAGTTACGGGATATCATTGTGAGATGTGCGATCGAAGTGTGTGGTACCACGGTTGTAGGAAGAATGCCTGGTGATACGTGGTGGAATGCTGTAATTAAGGCTGCCCAAAAAGCAAAGAGAGGAGCGTACAGGAGAACTTTGAACATCACAGGTCTTAGGAATGAGGAAAGAAATAGACGTATAAATGGTTACAGACACAAAAACATGATAATCAAACGATTAATTAAGGCACGTAAAGATAAAATTATAGTAGAAGCAGAGAAGAAAGTACAAAACGACTTTGAAGGAAGCAAGAAACTGCTTTATAAAAAATGAAGGGAAACAAAAGTACAGAATTTGTCAACATGAGAAATAGTAATGGGGAAATTCTAAATGATGCAGATGGAATACTAGAGGCTTTCAGAGACTATTTTAGGGAACAATTCAGAGATGAAGCTATAGGGCACCACAACCGTGATGTTGAACATGATGCATTAGAAAACTCAATTGAAAAAGTCTGTGTCACAAAGGTTAAGGATATAATTAAGAACTTGAAAACGGTAAGGCAGCCGGGATAGACTGGCGAGTACATACCACATAGACTGTGCGAATTGATTTTATGTTTTGAGATGGGAGACGTCCCACACGATTCGAAAAGCGATTATCGTACCAATATACAAAAGAAAGAGAGATAAAAGCGGCTGCAATAATTATAGAGGGATTAGCTTATTAAGTACTATAAGTAAAATATACTCAAAAATACTTATTCGTAGGGTAATGAAAATAACAGAAACAATAATTTTGGAAGTCCAAAGTGGGTTTATGCCAGGAAGGTCATGTACGGATCAAATATTTAGCATTTGTTGACCTATAAAAAGCTTTTGACAAGGTAGATAGAAGTAAACTTTGGGAAGTCCTGAAAGAGTATAGAGTCAATGGATGGCTCCTACAAGCTATAAAAACAATATATACGGGTAGCAAAGCGAGTGTAAGGTGAATGGGAAATCGAGTGACTGCTTCGATATTATTCAAGGAGTTAGACAAGGATGCGTTATGTCTTCACGGTTATTTATATTATCTATGGACAAGTGTTTAAGAATGGCTCTTTTCGACGAAGAGGGTGTGGATCTTGAAACAGTGAGGGTACGTGGGTTAGTGTTCGCAGATGATAAGGTTGTTATGGCAAAGTCAATCGAAGACTTGAATAAACTGAATGCAAGAATGAAGAGCATGGGCTGCATGAACAAAAGCATGTACATAAAAGAAGCTAGAGATGTTTGCCAGGAAAGAAAATTATGGCGACAAACAGTTAATAAAAAGAGTGTCAGTAGAGTGAATGACGCCTGAAACAAAAGACCTTGGATACTAATGAACCCAAGTGGGGAACTTTACATGACGATTTTGTGTTGATCTTCACTTAGGGTGATTGCTAGAGAGATTGATCAACAACCTGGGTCGGACCAGTGTTGCGTAATGAACATGTTATTTAAATAAATATTACGAGAATTCTGGATCAGTCAAAAAAATTTATATCCCTTCCTCACATTACTCCCTCCCCCAACGAGTGAGTCACGCCTACCCCGAAAGGGAAATGGCTTAGTGATGTAATAAAAAAAGTAGATCTTTTTTGGGATCACGATTGTTTAAAGTTGTGATGTTTCGTCTTCATGAGATTTTCTGCGCTGGAAAATTATTCAATTTATCGACATCGACTATTTCAAAGCTATTTTTATTTTCCTTATTATTTAAAGGAATATTTGAAGTCACGTGATTTCTCAGTTTGAGTGTGTGATGATAGCCTTGTAGCTAGAGAATAACAGTGTGCGAGTAGCAGTGAATCGCGACAGATCGTTGTCCGATCTTTTCGGATCATTAAAGTGACTAACTCTATAAAGACATTAAATATCACATCTTACAAAAGTGTCTATATACTAGGCAGTCTGATAAGTCCCTGAAAAATAAAACACGGAGACGTTTTTTTGGCTAAAGTCGGTTTTATTTTTCAACATGCTCTCCTTTTAGATCGATACAGCGAGTCCAACGATTTTCTAACATTTTGATATCGACCGAAAAGTACTCGATCGGAAGGTCTTCAAAATACGCCTCAGTTTCAGCTATGAGCTCCTCATTTGAGTAAAAACGCTTACCAGTGAGCCATCTCTTCAGGT
>NC_046663.1:78279482-78296456 GCF_010883055.1 Belonocnema kinseyi
TGCGAAGATAGTAGCGTTTGATCAAAACTCGAAACTCAGATTTTTCCATATTAAAAAAAACTCGGAGGTTAGTCGCTTCTCAGTGCTGTAACTTGTAAATGCATAAACATAAACGGCTGAAATTTTTGATAGACGTCATTTGAAGGATCAAGCTCGACGAAAATGGTTCACATTAGTGAATACTAATGCCATCTCTTAGAATTTTCAGGTACTTATCAGACTGCCTAGTATATCGTGTGAGTGAGTGAGTGATCTGTGTGGTTCGGAAAGATCGTCTTATTCTGCCAAGTATTCTATACTTTAAATCAAACTTGAACTATTAACGATTTCTAACGATTCTTTTCTGTCTATTCCTGATCTGGCAAAATTAATTAGTCATAAACATAAACATTAAACAAAACTGTCCTTCGAGCCGGATTGAAGATCGTGAAAAAACATTAAAAAGTATTAAATTGGTATTGAAAAGACTAAAGTGAGAAATTTTATTTAGTGAAAGCACAGGAACTAGGTGGAAAATATGACGGCTTGAGGTCGCATAGCAAGGATAAGCCGGTGACAACATCTTCGCACGTACTATAATCCAGTCGTCCTTCTCCAAACAGTTTGTACTGTACTCTTTCATGCTGTCATTCTTCACTGGATTGGTTTTCATTATTCTTCACCTGAAGGAAGAAGTAACAGGTTTGCCAGCTGATATTTAGGTGATTGTCAACACACTTAATTTTAGACTTCATCGATTTCTAACCTTCTCCAGCGGTAAGATGACAACTTTAATTCACCCATGATGGGAGAAGCTGGTTCTGGCAAACAAAATAATAATCATTCAGACCGTAGTATTTCAGTGATGATTTATTGACATTTTATTAATTATTATGCTCTCGCACACTCAAATTTGCTCGTCTTATCAGAGCGCTTTAAAAATAAACTAAATCAGTTCTTTATTTTGCAAATTAAGACTTTTCAATTTTAGCTTAATTATCAGCAAGTGTTAATTTGAATTTCTCCTTTCGTTAAAATGGATCCATTATTCTTTGAGTTATCAGAGATTTCTCAGACGATGCTACGCGCTGAAACCAGTTTTAAGAAAATTGGAAAAGCCAATCTAACAGTGACTACTGTCAAATCCCGGATAGAACTTTTTGACCAACGCTGGAAGAGTTGTGGAACCCTGCATCTGGAGATTAAAGCTGGAACTACGTCGGCTGAGCGTGAGAAATTGGAATGTTTCCCAAAGTCCAAGTATCTCGCTATTGAAGATGCTTATCTCAATGCGCGAGATTTTTTATATAATCAATTGGTCTTGCTTACTCCTGAGACTAAGGCTAATGAAAGTTTAAATCTGTCTCAAATTATTCGTCATGATTCCTTGCCTGTTAAACTTCCTCAAATCACTTTACCGGAATTTTCAGGAGACTAAAAGGATTGGGAAAATTTCCGCGATTTATTTAATGCTTTGTAATTCAAAACGATTCCTTGTCAAATGTAACAAGATTACACTATTTGAAATTGTCCTTAAAAGGCGACGCTGAGGGTTTTTCAAGACATGTTTCGATACCTGATGCTAACTTTATCTCCACTTAGGAGTCACTAAAAACCATATTTGACAACAAAAGAGCTTTAATCTCAACTTATTTACAAGCCTTTATCAATCTTCCTAATATGTCAAATAATATTCTGGAGGACTTAAAAAACTTACGCGAGAAAACAAATGAGTCATTGGTGGCTCTCAAAAATCTTAAACGCTTAACAGAACATTGGAGTAATTTACTTGTTTTTATAATGGTAAAAAGTTTGTTGGGAGATGATGATGGGAGTTAGGATGATGGGAGTTAGGACCCACAATGCAACTTCTAGCTCAAAGTGTCTCCTTTGTAAGGATAATCACTCTTTATATAAATGCAACAAATTCAAAGCTCTGTCTGTGGACAGGCGTAAGGAAGTTGCTACAAATAATCATTGTTGTTATAATTGTCTCACGTCTGAACATCGACCACATAATTGTGTTAGTAAATTCAAATGTTACAAGTGCGGTAGGAGACATAATTCTCTCTTGCATTCAGATGATTATAATTCAAATCCAACCTTACCACCAACTAACTCTGCATCGGTTAATTCTCAATTGGCAGTTTCAGGTTCTCTCGCGTCACAATCAAATGATCCCGGCACTTTCACCCTGGGGATGGGGGTGAATCATGTTTCGCTTAAAGAAGCAGACGATAAAGTTTCGTTCCATTTTCTGAATAATCATCCAAATTTATCGCGCGCAACCTTACTCGCTACGGCTGTTATTTCCTTCCAAGCTGAAAATGGAAGAAGTCACAGATTTAGAGTTTTGCTGGATGAAGGATCTGAATTTTGTTTTATTACAGAGAGAGAGAGAGAGAGCAATGAAAATATTAAGTCCACGCTGCAAAAAGGTGAAAGCAGTTGTATATGGGGTTGGAGGAGTTAATATTAGTTCTTCAAGAAAGTTAGCAATTTTAGAATTAGCAAAGATTTTAGAATTTTAGAGTTAGCAAAGGTAGAATTTAATTTAACTTCTAGACAAAAGAACTGTCCTAAGGTCCACATACAAACTTTAGTATTATTACACCTTACATCATATACTCCTCCTGTAAGATCTAACGTGGGGAATGAAGATCAATTAAAAGAGTTAGGGTTAGCAGATCGAAATCCTTTTAGCTCCCATCAAGTTGATTTGATTTTAGGAGCCGATAAATATGGCTCATATTTACTTCCTGGTCTCCAACAGGGTATATTAGGTTCTCTTACTGCGCAAAATACCGTTTTTGATGGGATATTATCTGGGCTGGTTTTAGTCACAAATAAAATATAAATTAACAATCCAGTTACAGCATATCAGGCTATTTCAGCAGAAGTCTTGCATGCAGACTTAACCAGGTTCTGGGAGTTCGAGGAAGTTCCCTTTAAAAATATTTTGACAGATGACGAAATGTTTTGTGATGAGCATTTCGCCACGAATTACCAACGAACAAAAGACGGACGTTACATGATACGCTTACCTTTCAAAAGCGGTCCTCCCATAAAAATAGATGCATCCCTGCAGAGAGCTAAGATCGTTTTGAATAAAGTAATTCGTCCTTTATGGGAGAAATCGGAATTATTGTTACAATACTCCAGTTTCTTATCAGAATATGAAAGCTTAGGACACATGGAACTTCTTGAAGAAAAGGCATTGGATAGATTTCCACAAACTATGTACTTGCCTCATCACCCTATCTTAAGAGAAAGTTGTTCCACTACTAAGTTGAGGGTTGTTTTCAACGCTTCCAGTTTAACTTCCTAGAATTCTTCCTTGATTTCTCATCTTCACATCGGTCCCAAGATTCTCAATGATTTGGTGTCAATCATTATGAATTGGAGATCGCATCGCTTTGTTTATATGGCTGACGTTGAAAAAATGTTTAGACAAATTCTAGTTGACCCTCGGGATTGCGACTACCAAAGAATTGTCTGGATTCCTCCTGATAAAAGGCTCGTCGCTTATAGACTTTTAAACGTTACTTACGGTACTTCCTGTGCTCCTTGTTTTGCTAACAAAGTGGTTAAGCAATTAGATTATGATGAAGGAAATAGATTTCCTTTAGCCCAAACTATATTAGAAAATAATATTTACGTCGATGATGTTTTTTTTGGTGCAGATAGTCAGATTGAGGCTAAACAGGTGCGAGTTCAAGTAACACTGTTATTAAAAGCTGGCGGTTTCCATTTGCGAAAATGGACCGCAAATAAACCCGAACTATTGGAAGATTGTCCCTTGGGAGAACACGAACGTGCTATTGAATTTCGGTTAGCGGAGGATGCTCATCTGAAGGTTCTAAGTTTATTTTGGGATCCTAAGTCCGATTCATTCCTTTTTAAAGTGACTTCTTTTTTAATCGAAAATCCAACAAAACGGATTGTTCTATCATTAATAGCTAATTTGTATGATCCTATGGGTTGGATAACTCCAGTCATCATAGTGGCAAAACTGTTAATGCAAGAACTTTGGCTGCCTAAACTTGACTGGGACGACAGACTACCTGATGATCTTAAGATTCAATGGTTAAATTATCATGGTTCTCTGGAAAAATTAGAAGCACTTAAAGTTCCCAGATGGACACGACAACTCCAAACTCTGAATTCGAGCTTCATGGCTTTTCTGACGCTTCATCAAAAGCTGATTCACTTCCGTTTACATTAGAATTCTTAGTGGAGATTTAAAGGAGGCTCATGTTTGCCTACTAAGGGCTGAATCTAATGTAGCTCCTATTAAATATATATCAATTCCTCGTTTGGAGTTGTGTCGAGTTGCGTTGCTAACTAAGACATTTAAGTTTGTCATGGAAACTATGTCCTTGTATAAAATACCTGTTTACTGTCACACTGATTCCGTAACAGTCATGGCTTGGCTAGAAAAACCTCGCGCAAAATGGCGATACATTTCTACTAAAGATAATCCAGCCGTCTGCGCTACACGGGGACTCACGCCCGAAAAATTGATAAGGCATTTCTCATGGTAGCAAGTCCACCTTGGTTAACTTTGCATTCCTCAAAATGGCCTGAATATCGCCACGCAGCCCCCGCGCAATCAAATTTAGAACAGCGGCCACTAGAGAGTCATCATGTTTTGAGTGTGATCAAAAGTCCATTTAACTTCATGCTTAAATTCTCCTCTTGGCCAAGATTGCTTCACGTAACTGCCTGTTGTAAAAGGTTTATTGATGCCTTTGTGTTCAAACACTCAAAACTTAAATTTTCAACCATGTCTCTTAATGCGATTGAAATCCAAGAAGCTGTTCTATTTTGGATTAAATTTGTCCAGGCAAATTCCTTTTTTAAAGAGATAAAAGCTTTGAACGAAGAAGATAGGCTGATTCCAAAGAACTCGCTATTAAAAAGTTTGAATCCATTTTTGGATTCCAACAATCTCTTAAAGTTAGGTGGAAGCCTACGGCATGCTCCTATCAGTTTTGATAAGAAGCATTCTATCGCTTTGCTTCCGGTCGTGGCAGAAAGAGTTACAAAACTTACGTTGCACTTTTCGTCTGTTGTTGTACGCAAGCTGTCCATTTAGAACTCCTTTCTGATTATTCATCTCATTTGGGGGGGGGGGGTATGGAAGGCTGGAGTTAAGAGTTTTGAACACCATCTGAAAAGAAATGTAGGTGCACATACTCTTACATACGAAGAGTTTTATACCCTTCTTACTCGTATAGAAGCTTGCCTATATTTCCGTCCTATTGCCCCTCTTTCAAATGATCCTGAAGACTTTTCCTATCTTACATCTGGACATTTTCTGATTGGAGCCCCTTTGACCAGCCTTCCAGAACCCTCATTGGAATTTACTTCGGAAAATCGATTAAATCGATACCAGATAGTACAAAAAAATTCAGATATTTACTGGGGAAGATGGGCTGTTGATTATGTACAGTCTTTATAAAAACGCTACAAATGGTTCAATAATGAGCGAAATCTAAACAACTATTATTAATTAGATTTATAAGAAATTATTCTGTACACTTAGTGGATTATGGCGGTCGGCTAAGACTATTAAATATTTGTTACATTTATACTGTTCCTTAACGGCGGGCAGCTTTTGCGTTGTTGACAAATACTCGATTAAGCACTTACTGTTTTTTTTTCTTTTCATCGTGCAGTTGCCACTCACGAGGCGGGCGGTATGTTTAAAGTTGTGATGTTTCTTCTTTATTAGATATTCTGCGATTGAAAATTATTCAATTTATCGACATCGCCTATTTCAAAGCTATGTTTATTTTCCTTATTATTTAAAGGAATATTTGATGTCACGTGATTTCTCAGTTTGAGTGTGTGATGACAGTCTTGTCACTTGAGAAAAACAGTGTGCGAGCAGCAGTGAATCGCAACAGATTGTTGTCCGATCTATTCGTATCATTAAAGTGATTAACTTAATAAAGACATTAAATATTACATCTTACAAAAATATCTATATATATAGTATATCGAGAGTGGGTGAGTGATCTGTGTGGTTCTCAAAAATGGTCTTAGTCTGCCAAGTATTCTATACTTTAAATAAAACTTGAACTATTAACTATTTCTAACGATTCTTCTCTGTCTATTCCTGATCGGGCAAAATTAATTAGTCATAAACATAAAAATTAAACAACGATTTTTGTTAATTCGTCTTTTTTCGTAGCCTGCATAGTTTGACCACAAAATGGAATTTTTTATTTTTTTGTATAATCAAAATTTGAATTTTCGATTTGGCAAGAAAATGCTAAAATTTATTATGATAATCTTGTAGGGCTTTCAAAAAGAAATGTTTTTCTTTTATTGACTTTTTTTATATCGTGCGTTGTTTGGCTTAAAATTTTGATTTTCGATTGATTTAAACAATTTAAAAAATGCTATAACTCTGAGAATGTTCTTTTTGTCGAAAAAAGGTGGTCTCAAAAATTTCCAAAATGCACTCACTTTTTGAATTTTTATCCAAAATGGCTGTTTAAAGAACTCGTCCTTTCTTTTAGGACCTAAAAAAATGTTCCCAAACATCGGTTTGATCCGTTTAATTTTTCGAGAGTTATCGTGTTTACGATCAGATGGCCGGACAAACAGACAACATTGTAAAAACTTGATTTTTGCATTCAGGGCGTCTCGAAACGTGTTAATTCGTTAAAAAACTGTGGTGTCAAATTTCAGACAATTCTAATACATTCTTAATCATAAATGGTGATAATGTAAAAAGTTGCATCTTCTACCAAATAGTTGAAACGTCTACCAAATGTTGAATTGTCATACCGTATGGCCTAATTGTCTCGGGGTTAAGCTTTTAACCAAGTATATCAATTTCCAGGTACAAAGATTAATTTTTAACAACAAAAAATAAATTTTAAACAAACTCGTTTAATTTTCTAGCAAAGAGATGGATTTTCAGCCATAATTATGCATCTTCAACCAAAAAAATTAATGTTTAAGAAAGTAGTTTACTTTCAACCAAGGAGTTGATTTTTTAACCTAAAAATATGAAATTACAACGAAAAATGTCATATTTTAATTAGAAAAGATTTTATTTTAAATAACAAAGAGTCGGATTTGAACAAAAGGAAAATTTCCAACAAAATGCTTGTATTCGAAACTAAAATAGATTAGTGCTTCCGTTGCCGACATTTAAGTGTGAGGTAGCGGTGAATTTTTTATGCTGAGTTTTGCTGATATTTGTGGTGAAATTTGAGGTGAGTAGATTGTGGAAGTCAGTAGAAGGTTTGTTTGCGAGAGATTGATTGAGAGATTGAGAGATTGACAAGAGGGTGAGGATATTTTTGGGGGTCAAGACAGATGTTCGTGACAGGGTGGGAGGACCGGTTGTTAGCAGCAGAGTCGAATTCATAGCTAGCCGAGCACGTACCAGCGAGGAAAAAAGGGATTTAGATCAGGAAGTTTTTAGTACCACGAAAGGGGAGTGCAAAGAAATGAATGCAAAGATATAGTAGAGGAAACGGTAGAAAACGAGAGATTAAGAGCGAAAAGCTTCGGATCGATTGAAACATTCATCAAAAGAAAGAGATAAGAGAGGAGAAGAAGTGCAGGCAAGGAAGATATAGGTTCAAGTTTGAAAAATCTAGAAATGTTCAAATCGACGCGGGAAAAAACATAGTTTTGTAGAGAATTGTGAGAAAAATAAGGGGACAAAAAAAGAATAGCAGCTAAAGCTCTGATGGATGAGAAAATATTGAAAAAAAACGCACAAAATGCACGGAGAGAACTGACAGAGTATATGCTACTATTCGCGTTTAGTAAGCTGATTTATAGTAATAGCAACTACTCGTTGGTTGAGAAACACTAAACAGCGTTCTGTTGATTCTACTGAACAGAAGAGTACGAACGATGACTATCTGTTCAGTAAAATCAACTGTATAACCCTCTGACGCTCCTGAGTTAAACTATAAGCTTAACCTCTGTGATCCGCTGACTGGCAGCAGATCGCGTGTGGCCGTGTTTGCTATATTAATAAAATATTATGGAAGATATTTTAGATGAATACTATTGCCGTTAAAGAGCAGCTGCGATTATGCCATCGTCTGCTTGGAAAACACGGATTGATTCCTAAATTCGAATTGGGCCATGGTTACAACCTGGAGTGTGTAAACCTGTTCAGACCATATCATTCTAATTTGTAATTAATTTCATTTTTAATTTTAGTTGTATTTGATTTTTATTTTATTTTTATTTTTAACTAATTTTACCGTCAAAAAGTGGCTTTTACATGAATAAGTTTTTTGAAAATTCAGACATTAAATTTTTGAAACAAATATGAATAATACATTTAGTAATATAAAATATCTTTTTTTTCATACTTTTGGTGTAAACCGAAAAATTAGAATGTGCAAACCATATAATTCTAAATTGTATGTGTTTAAGAATCCATTCCTGGTTTTTCAAGCTGCTGACAACTAGCCTTAACAGCCGAATGGTTAGGCTCGTTGATTCGCGTGCGTTAGGTTATGCGTTCGAATCCCCCCCGTTGCGTGCGAAATTTTAATTGTTATTTAAGCGTTCAAAATTATGATGTACCAATTAATCAGAAGTAGATGCATGTATATCTTGAAAAAAAATCATGTATTATGTGTAATTATATATTTTTAAGGATACTTTTTTATAATTTTAAGCGCGATTTTACTAATCATTGAAGAGGACCATCTACTGCGCAGGCAGTCGCATGTACGATTCTTGTTCAGTAGAACGCACTCATCTTCAGTATGTTCTACTGAACAGGGATCGTACGTGCGACGCGTGCGTAGTAGAAACTAGAAGCTACTCTTCAGCGACTAGTGGAATCGACTAACACGTGTTCAGTAGATTCTACTGTCGTAGTGGCCCATCCATAATTTACTATTCCGTTTAGTAGATCTAACCCTTGCAGGGGTGGGAGCCACTGAACTATTTTCTCCGTGTGATAATAGAAATAATGGGGATATATGAAGAAAAGCAAAAGAAAAGGTAAAAGAATGTAAGGAAAGAAATTAGGCGGGAAATGGCCGAACTTAAGAAAGAAATGAGGAAATGGGAAGAAGTCAGGGAAAGGTTAGAGAAAAGGATACATACGTTGGAGCAAAGCCTGCCTAGAAAAGCAGAAAGAGACTGATAAAGAGGTAGAGGAGTTGGAAGGTAAAATAAAAAAAATAGAAAGCTCAAATCGGGAGCTTGGTGGTGGGGAGTCTGGGAATAAGGAGAAGGAAAGACTGAGAAAAATAGAACAAATAATTTAAAAGAAGGAGAGAAAAGAAAGAGAAAAAAACCTAGTGATAAGGGTTCTGAGATTAGAGGGGAAGGAGCTACAGAAATAAAAAGGAATGATGTTGAGGTAGAGATATAAAAAGTGAAAAGTGTAGGAAGGGAAGAGCGAAGAGGGGAGACAATGGTGAAAAGGAATATGCAGTATTATTAAAAAAATAAAACGAAATTACTGGAAAGTTAGTTTATTAAAATTCTGACGTTTCGACTAATACTGCGTCCCTTTTTCGGAGAATCTAAATAAATAATATATAAATAACGATTTTTTCTTACAAATAATTACAAAAAAATTTTTTTTCAAGTAACAGAAATAAAAATTACATATGCTTATTATCTTGTAAAAACAAGAACATTTAATTTTGGACTCAAATATCTGTCAATAGTATAATATAAATATTTACATGATACTGTGGACAGATTTTTGACTCCACAGTTAAATATTTTTGTTTTTTACAAGATAATAAGCACAGGTCATTTTTATCACATTTACATTTTTTAAACAACTTTGTTTGTAATCATTTGTAAAAAAAATCGTTATTTATATATTAATTATTTAAATTCTCTGAAAAAGGCAGACAGTGTTAGCCGAAACCTCAGAATTTTAATAAACAAACTTTCCAGTAATTAAATTTTATTCTTTTAAGACCGTAAGACCTACACAAAAATCTTATTCATATTTACATTGATGGTCGAAGAAAGGATTGATTTGATTCTTACCAAATCTACTTATTAAAAGCGAAGAGGGTGAAGAAACTAGAAGTAGGGAATTACATAGTTTCAGATCGCTTTCGCATAATAGTGAAATTAAGGGACAAGTAGGGAAGAGCAATATAGGAGAAAGAAAAAGAAGTATACTGAATTGTGTGATCAAACAAAAAAAACGGAGGAAAATAAAAGGTTTGAAGAAGAGGCGGAGAAGGTTAGGAGGGAATCAGAGTTTTGGAAGGTGGTAAGTAGATAGACAATAAGAAGGAAAAGAGTAAACCAAGATATTAACCCTCCGTTTACAGACTTCTTTTTCCCATCTTACGTTTACAGATAGGGCATTTTAAGTCCTATTCAGTTTTTGAACTACTTCTGGATTTCAAAAAATGTAGTAAAATTCAGGGTTATTTTTTTAAGTATCTACTACGTGCTCTAATTATTGTTGGTGTCGAACGTTAAGAACTTTTTAAAATAAAAATTGAAATTTGGGGGGAAAATAGAAAAAAAATCGATGCTTGTGAAAAAATGCATAATTTTGCAACAAATAAATTTTTTTTAAATCTTTGTAGGGTTTGAAAGCTTAGACTTTATGTTGCTCATATAAATAAATAATGTTTACTAACTGATGAAAATACTAACGCGATTTACAGACAGGGTCTCTTATGTCACTGTACGCACTTTCGCCGCGCACCGCTCAAAGGTTAACTGACGAACTGCAGCGCCATTCACAGGACCTGACCCTATTACTACCTAGATTTTTTAGAGCGAAAAACCGAACTTCCATATTTTCCCAAAGGCAAGAAATTCCAGTTTTGAAAAATCGTTTGTGCCTGTCTGTAAACAAAGGGTTAAGATGGTCGCATGGAAAAAAATATTTTATGGAATTACTATGAGGGCTAGAGAGGACAGTTATGATAAGAGGAAAATATGACAGGGAAGTAGATGAGGAGGACAATACAAGGGAGGAAGTAGTCGAGGTATTAGGTATTCGGCTGCATAATTTTGTCTTATTATCTTTTTTGAGATGATGCATAGTTTGACCGAAAAAATTAATTTTTCGAGATTTCATTTTTTTGTGCAATCAAAAATGGGATATTTGATTGCACAAAAAAATTCAAAATTTTCTTATGATAACCTTGTAAGGATTTAAAACAGAACCGTTTTTCTATTGCTGACTTTTTTTCATATCCTGCGTTGTTGGGCCTAAAATTTTCATTTTCCTCTTTTTTTAATTTTGAAAATGTTAGATCTGTGATAATTTTCTTCTTATCCAAAAAAGTCGTTAAAATAAATTGTTTTAATTTTCGAGTAACATGAATAAACGCGCATAGAATTTCTAAGTCTTGAAAAAAATTATCTGATAAATTTTCAAAATGCTCTAACCTTTTTTAATTTGTATCCAAAATAGCTGGTTAATAAACCATACATACAGGAACATTTGTAAAAACCTGTTTTCGGGTACAGAGAGTCTCAAAACGTGGACATTTGATAAAAACTGTGGAGGGGTTCAATTTTACACAAATCTATAACTTTCTCTGATGAGAATGTAAAAAGAATTGTTTTTTTTTTAATAAAATTAAAATTTCTATCAATTTATCACGTTAAGTTTCAACCTCTATCCGTGGTTGAAATGCAATATATTATTAACTGCAAAATTCAGAAAATTTACAAACATAACATTTTTGTAAAAATATACATTGTAATGGAATTTAGCTCAGTTAAATAATTGTATCAGGTAGGGATAATTCACACATCCTCAAAGACGAGTGCAATATATCTGTCCTGGGCCAAGCGTAAATAATCTAATTTTTATTTTATTTCTAAAAATATATTTAAAAAAATTAATTGCAGAAAAAATATCGTCGACCCTAATCACAATTTAAAAATCTTCTTTGGAATTATGGTACTTGGGTGAATTAAAAACGATATCTTTCGGGGAAAAAAAAAACAAAAAACATTACCATCTTACCAAAAATGCAAAATTTAAATTTCTAGTTAATCAAATTAATTGTCGAATAAAACAGAAAATGATTTTTCTATCGAAATAGTCACATCTTAAACTAATAAAATGAATTTTTAATAAAGTATCAACCAAGTATGCATTTGAATTTTCGACGAAAAAGATGCATTTTCAGCCAAAAATACATTAGTTAAAGTTTCAGTAAAGAAAATAATTTTCAATCAAAAGAAAATAATTTCAACAAAATAGTTCAATCTTTAACCAAATTAACAGGTTTTTGCACCCACAATATAATAGTAAACTTTTTCATTAAAAAGAATGAACTTTTAAGGAAAAATGGATTGATTTTATTATTTAGTTCCTTGAAAACATGAAAAAAGGAGATTTTTTTTTAAACGGGAAAAGATGGGAAAACGGAAATGAATGTAAACTCTGCATTTAAGATGCGTCACTTGCAAATCGTAAGAAAACCTGTCCCCCTCCCCTGACTGTTTGACGCAATTTTTGAAGGACCCTTTTGATAGACTCAAGCCTAATTAAATAGTAGAATAAATATGTTTAAAATGGTGTTAAAGCTTAGTACTTTTCGGTTATTCAGCATAAGCCAAAACTGAGTTTAAAATAGCAGGAATAGCTGAGAGAAGACTGATTTCTCAGCAACCGAAGATGTTAAAAATTGGTCCTATGAATGTGAAGTGGATGACAAACTGCCACATATGTCTCCATAGAAAAAGCTATTATCGTTAAAACAGATACAAAGGAAAACCTGAAAAATAAAAAGGCAGAATACGAATTTCTGAATAATTCCGAAGAAATCAATAAATTAGTATTATATTGCTTTTCTCGCACGGATGATACATTATTCATTCGCATTCATTATATATAACTGCAGGGAGATAAGCCGTTTATTTTTTGAAAAATTATCCTATACTAGCAATAAATCTTGTACTACTCATTACACAGTATTATACATCATTACGCATTATTGCACAATTATTATGCTGATATTACGGCGTTATTGAAGATTATCGCATCAATAGATTCATCACAACGTTGGAATAGGTCAATATCAGGGGAATAATCGATATAAATTTTATTATTCATAATTATAATTATACAATAATTACCGCTCTATAGTACTATACAGAGATCGGAACCATTAATTTCTAAAGGGTCCAGGGACCTAAATGGTCTAGCAAGGGTCCGGTCCGGACCGAACCCGTCAGAACTTAAGGGTACGAGTCCTGACCCCGACCCTTAACGATTGAAAATTTCGGGTCCCGAACCGGACCTTCAGAAACTTAAACGGTACGGGTCCGGACCCTGACCCTTTAGTATTTAAAAGATTCGGGTCCGGACCCGGATCCTCAAGAAATTGAAGGGTACGCGTGCGGACCCAGACCCTTCACAATTTAAAAGTTCGGGTCCGTACCCGCACACTTGAGAAATTAAAGGATACGGGTTCGGATACGGACCCTTAAGAATTAAAAAGGTTCAGGTGCGGACTCGAACCCTTAGAAATTTAAAGGGTACAGGTGCAGACCCGTAATCCTAAGAATTTATAGGGTCCGGGTTCAGACCTGTAACCTTCAGAAACTTAAACGGTACGGGTCCGGACCCTGACCCTTTAGTATTTAAAAGATTCGGGTCCGGACCCGGATCCTCAAGAAATTAAAGGGTACGCGTGCGGACCCAGACCCTTCACAATTTAAAAGTTCGGGTCCGTACCCGCACACTTGAGAAATTAAAGGATACGGGTTCGGATACGGACCCTTAAGAATTTAAAAGGTTCAGGTGCGGACCCGAACCCTTAGAAATTTAAAGGGTACAGGTGCAGACCCGTAACCTTAAGAATTTATAGGGTCCGGGTTCGGACCTGTACCCTTAAGAAATTAAAGGGTACGGGTCCGGACCGCGGCCCTTGAGGATCCTGTTATGCTGGGTCCAACCTAAAAGGTTCCTAGTATTACATTTGAAAAATTTACAAATTGGTGTACAACCAAATCAGAGAGAATAAAGAGAAACCACAAATTTGGGATAAAAAATAAACAATTCTCAAGTTTGACTAAGATTTTGAATATATAATTAATTTGGTAGATTTACATAAAAGTAGGAGGAAATTTTTAGAGACAAAGAACACAAATTTGATGACAAACTGAAAAAATTCAATAAAATGTTGAAAATTTTTAAAATGTCATAAATTTGGTATATTTCTATGCAAGTCAGTACAATAAAGGTTTTCGAGTTCTAGAACAAAAATTTGCGGTCAAAATTTAAAAATTCCAAAATTTACCTCAAATTTTGAATCTTTCATTAATTTAGTATATTTCTATAAAAGTCATAAAAAGGAGGGTTTTCGAGTTATAGAACACAAATTTTGGATCAAAATAAAAAATTTGAAAATTTTGAAATTTCTATTAATTTGGCAGATTTTCTTGAAAGTCAGTGCGAGGGGGTTTTCGAGTCACAGATCTAAGGGAGATTCCATTTTGGTATTTAAAGAGCTTTTGGAGGTTTGTAAGCTATCCATAAAAAATTAAAGAAAGTAAAAAGTGGTTTTTTAAAAAAATTTAGTTATGAAAGTTAAAATAAAAGGAGAAAAAATTTCAATTTTAAATATCTCTTACGTTTTTTGAATTTTTTCAAAATAATTTTTTAATTACTAACAGTAGCTGAAATCCTTCAGATGATTTGACATTGAATTGTTTCTTTGTCACGTAATTTTTTGAATTATTTGACTTATTTTATGACTCGAAAACCACCTCCTCTCTACTTTCATAAAAATCTACCAGTTTAGTCCAATTTTCTAAATTTTAACTTAAATTTCGAAATTTTTTACTTTTGACCCCTAACTTGTATTGTAAGGCTCAAAAAACGTCTCATTATGAATTTTATGAGAACCAATCATTTGAATAGAATCTTCAACATGTTAGACAACTTTTCGATTTTTAAAATTATAATCCCAAATTCATGATCTTTATCTTAAAGAAAACTCCCCTCGTACTGATTTTCATGCAAACCAGCACTAATTTGATAAGAATTACGAAACTTATGTAGCCGTTTTAAATATTGCCCCTCAAATTCTCTTCTATGCCCTATAAACCTCACTGCACTGACTTTCATATAAATACTTGAAATTAATGAAATGTTCCAAATTTGAGTCAAATTTTTTATTTAGGTTTTAATCTTAAACTACTTATTCTTCTATTAAAAATACAACCCTCGTACTGAATTGCATATAAATCTACAGAAATTCTGAACCCATAATCCTATTAAAAAATTATTATTATTAAAATTAGTCTAGTAAACATATAATGGAACTATACTGCTCATTTACAGTGCAGCCATACGTGGCACTAATACTGTGCGCAACTGTATGCGTAATCTGAAGCAAACTCAATAATTTCAATCCCTTCACATATAGAGAAACCTTTTAGGTTGGACTTGATGTTAAAGGGTTCTTTAGGGGTTTGGTCCCGAGCCCATACCCTTAAGATCTTCAAGGGTACGGGTCCGGACCCGTACCCTTAATAAATGAAAGTGTCCGGGTTCGGACATGAACCCTGAAAGATTTAAAAGGTCCGGATCCGGACCCGGACCCTTAAGAAATTAAAGGGTCCAAGCTGGACCCGGACCCTTAAGGAACCCTTTAAGCTCAGGTCCAAGCAAAAAGGTTACGATCCCTGGTACTATGGATGTATTCACTATATGGGTCTATTTATTTGTGCTCATTTTATGAGCATTTTACTTCCTCATAGGTGTGCAATTTTTCTTCCTAATAGAAGGAAGGTTCTTTCTATAAAAAGGAAAAATGTATACTTTCAATATTTTTCAAGCTTATGTTTCTTAATAATCTTCCTCACAAAAAAACAAAGTGTGAATCGAACGCTAATATCAGAGCACCATTTCCCTGCAACAAAAATTAAACTTGATAGTGTAAATGGTACCATTTACACAAGGTATCGTTTCCCTCGGACTTGGGGGATGAAATGCTGCGTGCTGTCAATAGTTTTTACAGTTTTGTGGCAAAAACAATAGATAGTTGTTTCGTTTCCCAACTCCGAGCGAGATGGAACCCTATCTTGAAAAAAGGTGTAACAAAATTTATTCCAGTGTTTTTACCGTGCTGGCCATGTGCTGTTATAAATCTACATTGGGCCTTCCAAATATTTTATTCTACTATGTACATTACCTTAAAAATAAGTATTTTTGAATATATTTTTCCTACAAAACTTAGTAAGCTGATAGCTCGAAAATTATTGTAGCTACACTGTAAAAAAATGTTGTATTATTTTACATGGTACTACGTTGGAAACTAATTGACCAATATAATACGTAGTGAATTCTGTTTTATATACTTTTGTAAATTTTAATTTTTTTGCACACAGTATTCCCTCTTAATTTCTGCGTTAATATACATCAGAGCTTCTAATTAATCACTCAATGTTCATTACTATGTATTAAGCTCACACCTAATCTGTTACGAAATCGGAGGTCGACTCTTTTTTTTTATTTTAGATAGTTTATAGATTTAGTTATAAGATTAATTAAGTATATTACCGATCAGTGCATGTACAAATAAGTAATGACCCTGTATTATCCTGTTCCTTAGATAAATGTAATAAATTGTAATATAAATAATATAAAATGTAAAAATTGTAATAAATATATATTATTACAATTCATAACATACATTGATACTAAAATAGACGGAGTTTCATTATCTCTTTTAAAAATGTGCATTCTTTAAAAAAATTTGTTATTAAACATTTTATTGTAACTTCTGCCGGTTTTTCAAAAACTGCATCTGCTCACTTCCAATTTTATTTTTATGATTTAAACGTTATACATGCGGTCTACACACTAGCCTTACCTTTTTTAACTTCTAAATTATATCACTAACCACAGTGACCTTTAGGTACGAATATATATATAGTCTGTCAAGTTAAAGCGTGGGTGGCTTTGCTCGCAGTCGGTAAGGTGTATCGACATGATTTTGGTGTCAAAATATTAAGAAGAGCTCCCTCTTTCATGCT
>NC_046663.1:78296556-78312123 GCF_010883055.1 Belonocnema kinseyi
CATGTACTTTGCAGCTTGATTGTGAGACAATTTGGGACCTTTTGGGTGGGAACAAAGGAACACAGCCTCGAAGCACGAAGCGTATACGGAACTCATTTTTTGCAACGTGGTAACAAGATGAGAATTGAAAGCAAACTGAATGTTAATTCAAAGAGCATGAAAGAGGGAGCTCTTCTTAATATTTTGACACCAAAATCATGTCGATACACCTTACCGACTGCGAGTAAAGCCACCCACGCTTTAACTTGACAGACTGTATATATATTTATTTATTTATTTATTTATTTAAAACACATTTATATAATTGAGAATCTTTGCAATACTGTGAAATAACTTAATTAAAAAATGCAATTTTTGATTTTCCATTATTCTTTTATGCTGTCAAAATTTAGATTTTCGATTTCTCAAGAAAATTAAAAAAGTTAAGTTCGTCTAGTAGGATATTTAAAAAGCAAAATTTTTCTTCTCTTGACTTTTTTTCAGATCGTGCGTTATTTGACTTGAAATGTTCATTTACGTGTGTTTTTGGGAATTTTGTAAATGATATAACTCTGGTAAATATTGGTGTTATCAAAAAAAGCCATTAGGAGAAATTGTTTCTCTTTTTGAGTAATATAAATAATTGCACAGAGATTTTTTGAATTTTGAAAAAGTGGTATCAAGAATTTTTAAAATGCGCTCACTGTTTGAATTTTTATCCAAAATGGCTGGCTAACGAACTTGATCTTTAGTTTAGGATACTTAAAGAGTTATAACAAAGGCCATTCTAATCTGTCACTTCTTTCGAAAGTTATCGTGCTGACAAACTAAAAATCTACAGACACACACACACACACACACAGGAGAACCACTCGTAAAAACCTGTTTTTCGGATTCAGGGGGTCTTAAGATGTGGACTTGTGACCAAAAGTGGGGGGAGGGGGGTGCAAATTTTACACAAATCTAATACCTTCTCTGAGGAGAATCTAAAAATATTTCAAAAATGTATTAAATGATCAAAAATTAAATGTAACATCGTGAACATTATTTAATTACTTTTGAATATAACATAAAAGCATTATAATTGAATATTATCTTAAAATCTCGATAAATTCTTGAAGCTGCGGTAACATACCAGTATGTTACTAGTAATATTACCCGATTTTTAATTCCCGAGAATTTCAAAACTCTACCTCCCACCACGGTTTCTGTAGGTCTCGCTCGAGTCAATGGCTGGCCAATTAAAAAGAGGCCCGAAGAGTGGAAAGCCCTTGTTGGTTTGAATTTAGTATCTTAGCATGACGTCATGAGAATACATCCGAGTTGTTGAAGCAAATATGATAAACGTAAAAGTAATTCATAAATGTACGAATAGTAATATTTCTAATGTATAGAATGCATTTTTTCAATCATGTTTCATTTTTTTGTTGATTGACGACCCTTCAGTTTTAAGAAATAAAATGTTCAAAATTTAAGGTTAGTGTATCCGACCCATTTAATCAAAATCGGGTACTTTAATCTCTAATTTCAAAAAGTTGATTGTATTTGGTAAAACTGAAAGGTCTCTAACCGATAAAAAGATTGAACAGAATTTCGCAAATACATTCTATACCAGTACTCCCAAGCCTCAACGCATTTTCACGGCACAAAGTTTTGGCTACGAAATACCAGTAAATGTCCGCCGAGGGCGTCAGTTAACTTCAACGCAAACGTGAATGTTGTCAGTGATAAGCGCCGAACGTATGTGTGGGTCGTGTGGTTTATTGGAATTTGCCGGGATTTATTTTTAGGTCATTATTTATGATAACCTAAAAATAATGATTTTTATAAGATAGAAGACTACCTAAGACTATCGGGTAGCAAGTTTATGAAAATTAAACCTAAGGCTAAAAAGAGTGTATTGGAAAAACATGTTCGAGAAATTATGGATCTGACAAATCGTGACACGTCCAAACTACCTAAACCTTTGAAAAATGTGCATTTGCAGGAAATACAATTACACCTGCAAAAAATCGTAATAAATAAGTACTAGGCAGTCTGATAAGTACCTCAAAATTCTAAGAAATGGCATTAGTATTCACTAATGTGAACCATTTTCGTCGAGCTTGATCCTTCAAATGACGCCTGTCAAAACTTCAGCCATTTATGTTTACACATTTACAAGTTACAGCACTGAGAAGCGACTAACCTCCGAGTTTTTTTTTGTTGAAAAATCTGAGTTTCGAGTTTTGATCAAACACTACTATCTTCGCAAGAAAACGATATCCGAGACCAAGGCCAAGCTGGATAAGTATTACCCGGACTTTGCACCGTCGATTGGAACGATTCATAAGTGGTTTACCAAGTTTCGTTGTGTTGAATGATCCAAAAGTGAAATTGAGAGAGATAGCTAATGCTGTAGGCATATCATTGGAACGTGTGGGCAATATCGTGCATTCAGTTTTGGGCATGAAGAAGCTCTGCGCGCGATAGGTGCCGCGTTTGCTCACAGTGGACCAAAAACGAATTCGTGTGACAACTTCCCAGCAGAATTTGGGATTATTTTCGCGTAAGCCGACCGAGTTTTTGCGCCGATTCATAACCATGGATGAAACCTTGATCCACTACTACACTCCTGAGTTAACATAACAGGCAAAACAGTGGGTTCCACCGGGCCAAAGTGCTCCGAAGCGTCCAAAAACGCAACAATGAGTCGGAAAGGTTATGGCCTCCGTATTTTGGGATGCACATGGCATAATATTCGTGGACTATCTTGAAAAAGATCAAACCATAACCGGAGCATACTATTCATCATTATTGGTCCGATTGAAAATCGAAATCGCCGAAAAACGACAGCATTTGAAGAAGAAAAACCCGCTTTATCATCACGACAATGCGCCTGTTCATTCATGCTTAGTTGCACAAGCAAAATTGCATGAAATCGGCTTCGAATTGGTTCCTCAGCCACCGTATTCACCACACCTGGCCCCCAGCGACTATTACTTGTTCCCTAACCTGAAGAGATGGCTTACCGGTAAGCGTTTTTACTCAAATGAGGAGCTCATAGCTGAAACTGAGGCGTATTTTGGAGACCTTCCGATCGAGTACTTTTCGGACGGTATCAAAAAGTTAAAAAATCGTTGGACTCGCTGTATCGACCTAAAAGGAGAGTGTGTTGAAAAATTAAACCGACTTTGGCCAAAAAAACGTCTCCGTGTTTCATTTTTCAGGGACTTATCAGACTGCCTAGTATCTTGACTATTCTTGGCAGTCTATTTATTTTAATACATATATTATCTTATTACTTCTCACAAAGAGACAGCATCATTTAATTCATAGTACACTTTTGCTGTGATTTAAAAGAACGCAGAAAAAACTAAGAATAAAATTTGTTGCAGGAAATTTTTTAGAGCGATAAAGTTTTGTTTAACCAAATTCGCGTCTTTCAAAAAACATGGATTTGTCATTGAAAAACAAAAGAAAGTTTAACCGATATTTGTGTAAAGTTTATCCTGTGAAGTTAATTTTTGTTGCAGAGAATTTTTTGTCGGAAATCGATGTAAAGTTTATGTTCTGTTTTTCTGTGAAAACCGTTAACTGCATTTCGGATAAGTCCCTTGAGCCGCCTACCGTTAAATGCTTTCAGGTGACTAATCCGATTTGCAGTTAATGGTGTTCTTCCAAATCACGCCAGATTTGTGTGTGTTTTATCATTGACGACACATTTGCTTATGTTGCGGAAAATTGTAGTGCCCGCACCGGACATTTACTAGTACTTCGTACCCAAGTCGCAAAGAAACTTTATCCCACAAAAATGCATTGAAGCTTGGGGGGCCTGTTCTACACTTGAGAAATATTACTATTCGGACCTTTATTACTCACTTTTACGTTAAGAATATTTTCCCAAAAAAAGGCGTATGCAGTCCAACGTCAAGATGTACCAAATATGCTAAACATCCAGACTTTTTCACTTATCCTATCATGTCCGTGACGTCATGCCACAATACTCAATCTTCCGCGAAATATTTGAGTTTTTTAAAATTGTATTATATTGATTTTTGGTTGACAAATTGTACTATTTCTATGAAATGTTATATTTCTCACAAAATTCGATTACCTTTTCGTACTTCAACAAAAACACTTGAAAAATACTGCATCGATACGAACCTGTGCAGAAATCGCCAATTTTCTTCCTGGTTCCAGACTTGGGCCAGGTTGGGAGCCCCTAGTCTGGACCTAGCTTAAATTTTGGAATGCATCGAGCTTTGGCCCGGCTAGTGGAAAAGTTACTAGAATTGACGACAGATTGCGTAGTCCTACTTTTTTTTACCTAATACTTGCAAGTGTCAAACTTTACAAAGTGGCAATCATTTAAATGAATTGCTAAAAATTCCTAGAATAAAAAGCACTCTAAACGTCCGGAGGCATCGAGAAATCGGTAGTATCCTATACTTATGTGATCAAAATGCAAGTAAAAACTTCTATTAATTATAAATAATATTTTCACATTAAGATTGCACGTGACTTCTATCCTCAAATTGAGACCATTTTTTCGTCGAATTCTAAAGTGTAAATACGCTGTTAATTGATGTGATGATGTTTAAAACTTTAAATTATATAATAAATATAACGGACGTAACTTAGGTAATTATTTTATATAGATTTTGATGATGCAAATGATGAAGAAGAATCGGAACCCGGCGAGATAATGAATGAAATACTACAATTTGGAGATTCGAATTAGGATGGAGAAAATGTTTTAGATTTGAACCTCTGTAACTTCATTTGTCAACCTAAATTGATATAAAACATATTTTTGCGTAGTTTCGACTTTTAATGAAGCAAATAAAGAACAGCAAGAAATCGATTATAAACTAGGGCCAGGCCTGGGCAAAGCCTGGGCCAAGCTGGGTGATCAAGCCTGGCCTTGGTTAGATCTAGCGTTTCATTCGAGCTCGACCCCGGCTAGATCACCAGGCCAGGGACTATTTTTGCCAAGCCTGGGCCCTGCTTGGGCCATGCCAACATTTCTGCACAGGAGGCCGGGCCAGCCAATGAACTTCGCTTAGCAAAAATCCCCCGACGACTCACGGTAAAGGTGGAGGCCTCTCCAAAGTTGAATTTCGCACATATTTACGTTTTGCGGCAATTGAAATAGGCAAAAGTTCACTGTACAAAGAAAGAGGAAAGAACCGAAATCAAATTTACAGCTATATTTTCCCTGTTTTCAAGAAACATCCCTGTTTAATTATTGATTCTCTCTGTTTAAAAATACAAGTATTTTGTTCAAAATTAATCCTTTTTGATTGAAAATTCAATAATTTTGGTAGCAATTTTTTTTAGTCTTGTAAAATAAAAATTCCTTATAGATTGAAAATTCAACTAATATTCGCTTAAAACTTCAACCATATTATTAAAAAGTCATTTTTTTCGTTAGAAAATGCAACTGCTTTGTTGTATTTTCTTCTTTTTGGGCAGAAAATTGGTCCTTTCAGTTCGAAATCCATCTTTCAGTATAGAAAATTCATCAATTTTTTATTTAAAAATCATGTTTTCCTCATGTTTTTTGACTCATAAATTCAACTATTTGCTTAAAAATTCAACTATATTTTATCGTTGAATCGTCTATTTTTATTGAAAGTTTAACTATTTGGTTTTAAATGCAATTTTTTGGTTAAAAATTTATTTTCTTTTTATACTTACCTATTTGTTTGTAAATTCGTCCCATCTTTGGGTTGAAAATTCATCTATTGGGTTCAAGATTCAACTATTTCGTTGAAAATCCAATATATTTCGACTTAAAATATCTGGAATGTGAAGAATTTCATATATAATTAATTACGGTACCTATATAATAATTTTATTTCCGAGAATTTATTCTCCTATTTTTGTGAAAGCGCATCCTATTTCTTCTGTTTTCGGAGCATTTTTGACTGTGATGTCTGTAGTTACCAAAAACTGTTTTTATTCGTATGTCTGAGAAAAAAATTTTAAAACCCGGAAATCTTTTTCGACGATAAAAGTGGCGACTTTAAGTTTGTGTAATTAAAGTTTTTAAAATTCGTACTTTATCATTTTAAATATTTCATCGTGAGATTAACTTTCTTTAAGCCCTTGGAATATTCGGAATAGTTCAATTTGGGGTGATTTAATTTGCTGTTTCGGTTTGATTACTTCAAATGAAAAACTGTTTGTCAAGAATCTATTGCTAAAATTATATTTTAAATACTTTTCAAAAACAGTCCTTCTTATTTGAAATTGCCAACATTTTAACTGCGAAATTATCGATTAATAATAATTTACTTAATTTAAGTATATGTCAAAATTTACTAGGTACTTTTTTTGAAAAAAAAAACCAAAGAAAATTTTTTTGTATGTGAAAACCAAATTAGAATAAAGTTGCAATGTTGTATACTTGAACATCAAGGTAAATTACATGTTCAAAAATGCCTAAAAAAATATTAATTAATTTCTTAAAGTCCTAATACATTGAAATACGAAAAAAATCTCTAAATCTTGATTTGCTAATCAGCATATTTGACCTAAAACAAGCAGCAATGCTTTATATAATTTAGAAAACAAGGTATTTATTTCAATATAAATAAACAATTTGGTATGTACATGTAAAATAGTTATCAATTAATCAAAAAGTTAAAATTACTCATACGAAGCTGCAAAGTTCTTTCTAAAATACACATGAAAAATTAATTTAAAAAATAGTTAATTCCATCACAGAATACTGCTGGCAGTTGATAAAGATTCTGCAAATCGATTTTGAGAAGTGGAGCTTGCATTACTCGATTGCATTCTCAATGAAGAATGCTTACTGCTAAGGAGAGCCTGGGCTTTAGGATCATCTGGATGTAATAAATCATTTTCCCGTCGTTTGACTTCTCCATCTCCATCCATATTTAAACGAAACATTTCCTTTGCCTGGTCGATTGTATATCTGAAAAATTATTGTCATTTTCAATCAATTCATTTTAAGTTGTGTCAAGAAGGCATATTGTATAGTAGTAAAAACATTTAATTTAGTGATAACTACACATACATTCCCAAAATTTTGTAAAAGCACTGCATTTAATGTGGTGTTTTCACTTTTTATAGTTGGAAGTTCACTATTTTGAACGCAGTTATTTTACAGGTTTTGAAACAATTACAAAAACGCAGTGGATGTTTACAAAAAAAAATTTTTTCAGTGTAGTGAGTTAGGACAGTCCAAAGTTGGCCGGTCTCTACCCCTGAGTGGGGGGAAAATAGCTTTTTAATATAATTAAATGGACAAATATAATAAATTAAAAGCCTATATCGTTTTTTTGGAGTAAATTTAACAAATATGATGAGTAACAACATAAAAGTACAAGTTTATTTTCAGTTAAAGCCTAACCATCTATGTATTGTTTGGCATACAAGCTTATAAATACAAGGAGAACAAATGAAAAAGTACCCAGTGGGCACAAAATTTGGCGACATCATTACGACATCCTATGTCCATGTCGTTTCAGTGTCTTTGCGATATCGTAAAGACATCGACAGATCATACGACTTATTTACAATATCGTAAAGACACCTTAACTACATGGAAATTGGATATCGTAAAGTTGTCGTAAAGATGTCGTAACGATGTCGTAAAGACATCGCCAAAATTTGTGCCTACTGGGTAATCCCGGCGATATAAAAAAAGATTTTCATATAAAAAACATTTCGCAAATACTCATCGGGATAGTTAATTCAACGGTTTCTTAGTTATTCACCTGATAGATGATCGGAAGTTAGATGAACGTCTCTCGGAGTTGGAATTTAATCTAGAAACGTTATTGGAAGCCCCATTTTTCTCGCAGGCTGAAGAGCAATAAAGAGTTTCTTTAAAAGCTTTCCTGTACCGTGAACTCATTACATTATATAGAATAGGATTGACAGTGGTACTGAAATAGTAGAGAAAACCACTGAATATGTACAAAAATTCGTTCAAGTCCGGATAGTAATCTGCATTTGAACCATAAACATAAAAGATTCTTTGCGTATGAAATGGTGCCCAACAAATAAAAAACATTATCACGACTGCGCCTGAAAAAAAAATCTTAATTTTAAATACGAACTTTGAATTTATTTCAAAACATTTTTGCGAATTAAAATGTTTTTCAGAACAAGGCAATTCAAGAAAAAAACAAATAAAATTTCTTTATAAGTTTGTAGCAGTGAAAAGCAGTAAAAAGTGAATTACAGGAATTAATCAGTAACAGTTTTGTAACAGTTTTTGTTTGAAGCAAATGAATATTTGTTTCAATAAATCAAATTTTTGTTTGTATTTTCTCTGACGTGTACTGGAAACTTCAGTAATCTTTTTACTTTTTAGTTTTAAAAGGTATCCAGTATTTAAAAAATTCAAAAATAAAATAAAGTAAAAAATGTAAACATTAAAAAAATTACAGTTTGAAGTTATCTATATATTAGAAACGTTTTGTAATTGCAATTCATCCACACCGTATAGGAATTCTCTTCTAAGAAAGTTTCTTAAATGTAGTCTCTAAACACTTTAATATTTATCGTGCTGAGTTTAGTAATTGTTCCAATGCAAAGTTTTCATAATTTGTAAAATTTTCTGTACATTTGGTGAGGGGTCTTTTGGAAATATACATGTTTGCAAATTTCTTTGAATTTCTAGTGGTGTTTATAAATATATTACAAATATTAAATATAAAGTAATGTCAAAGTTGCAAAAATTTTAGTTATTCCCGAAAACTGAATTCGTCATACCTATATATTTTAGTTCTAAATCAATATTAAAATAAATGAAAGAAAAAATAAAGGATTTTTTAAAACTAATATGTAAAAACAAGTGTTGAAAATCTGACTTACTCAGCATTTTAATGATGCTCCTTCTAGATTGAACCTGTTTCGATTCAGTGTGAATAGAATTTTGGTGTACACTGGGTTCCAGGAACCTCCCTGTACTATTCTGAATTTTCAAACCCATTCTCACGTACAAAATGAAAATGATAATCATTGGTATGAAGAAGAACACTAGGCAGCTCATTTCGTAAAGAGGAAATTCAGGCATATCGGGTAGAAGCATTGCACAAAAAGCTGAGTTTTTCGATTTAATTCCAGAGTCTAAAATAGTAAATAAAAAATAAAGACCTTATTTAGGTGAATTAAATTTTTCATAATGTCGAATAAAGTCATAAAATGTTATACAAATCCATATAACCATTATTTTCTTATTACATAAATAAATTATAATACTAGGCAGTCTGATAAGTCCCTGAAAAATGAAACACGGAGACGTTTTTTGGCCAAAGTCGGCCAGGTCTGGTGAATACGGTGACTGAGGAACCAATTCGAAGCCGATTTCATGCAATTTTGCTTGTGCAACTAAGCATGAATGAACAGGCGCATTGTCGTGATGATAAAGCGGTTTTTTCTTCTTCAAATGCGGTCGTTTTTCGGCGATTTCGATTTTCAATCGGTCCAATAATGATGAATAGTATGCTCCGATTACGGTTTTACCTTTTTCAAGATAGTCCATGAATATTATGCCATGTGCATCCCAAAATACGGAGGCCATAACCTTTCCGAGCCATTGTTGCGTTTTTGGACACTTCGGAGCACTTTGGCCCGGTGGAACCCACTGTTTTGCCTATTGCGTTGACTCAGGAGTGTAGTAATGGATGCAGGTTTCATCCATGGTTATGAATCGGCGCAAAAACTCGGTCGACTTACGCGAAAATAATGCCAAATTCTGCTGGGAAGTTGTCACACGAATTCGTTTTTCGTCCACTGTGAGCAAACGCGGCACCTATCGCGCGCAGAGCTTCTTCATGCCCAAAACTGAATGCACGATATTGCCCACACGTTCCAATGATATGCCTACAGCATTAGCTCAGCATCAACTGTGCTCGTACGGCCGCAACGAAACTCGGTAAACCACTTATGAATCGTTTCAATCGACGGTGCAGAGTCTGGGTAATACTTATCTAGCTTGGCCTTGGTCTCGGATATCGTTTTCTTGCGAAGATAGTAGTGTTTGATCAAAACTGGTAACTCAGATTTTTCCATATTAAAAAAAACTCGGAGGTTAGTCGCTTCTCAGTGCTGTAACTTGTAAATGCGTAAACATAAATGGCTGAAGTTTTGACAGGCGTCATTTGAAGGATCAAGCTCGACGAAAATGGTTCACATTAGTGAATACTAATGCCATCTCTTAGAATTTTCAGATACTTATCAGACTGCCTAGTAACACGAAGTAAAAAGCAAAGGACCATTATTTAATCATTCTGATTATAGTACAGGCATCTGGTATTTTTTACAGTTAATATATAGATAGAGTGCGTATTTGCTAAAGCGGTTTATTAAGTCATCCTGAAGCCAATTTAAATTTTGCTAGAAATAATCAACGACAAAATTAAACCTAAATATGCTAAGACACTTGCGAGATGGATGCAGCATTCTGAATCCTTGGGTCGCTCCGTGTCCTCAAGACAAACATACAAGGGCCTCGCTGGTCTATCCTTATGATGTCGTTGTGCTCTGTGGGCACCCATCTCATGGTCATGAGACGTAGTAAAGGTGTGATTTACTGCGGTTCTACTGAGATTTGCTTTCATTTCTATAAATGGCAGCTGTTCCCAGTTATATTGATTCCTTCAATAAGGGATCATCCATATACAGTACAAGTCCGATAACTTGCCGTCCAATAAGAGTACACTCCCCTTAAAACATCGTCCCACGTACGGCACGCACACTAATTGTGGTTCTTCCACTACGTGTTCTATTTTGCTCATGATTTGCGCCCATGATTTACGCATGCGCTCACCTAATATCGTGCTACTAGAGAGGCCATCCGATAAGTCTGCAATTCCTGGAATTTTCCAACCCTACGGCCCCGAAGTTGGAAAGTTATCGAACTTGTACTGTATTATGTAATGCTTTTTGGATGATCCCCCCCCCCCCTCCGGGTAACGCGACTGTAAGAATACATCATCTCTCCAACCACTCAATGTTACGTAACTTTCTGTAATCTGATTTTTACACTATAAAAACAAAGTGTTATGTGTGTGCAAAAATGGTCAATTTTTATGTGTAAAGTTTTCAATAAATAAAATAATATAAAACCATATTTGAGAAAAAAATCATTTGTTTTCAAATTAGAATTTTAAAAAATATTAACAAAAATATTACAATTCCTTGTATTTGGTTAATGGCACACATATTTCAAATATATAAAAAAAGATGTCTTCCGCGTACACAAGAACGCCTGTATATTGGCCAGTTGATTTAATGATTCCAAGAACTGCTGGCCGACGTAGTTACTAGTTACACAGCCGTGTGTCAGTATTTGGCGGCCGTGTGCCAGTGTGGCACTGTGAATAATGGGTCGCCACCAGTTTACAATATACTGTTTACGTTTCCAATGTCTGATTTAATGGAAAGGCCATTGCGAGGCAACCCCCGAAATTTCCATTATATTAGCGTCACATGTTATTCTGATAGGATACCTCAAATTTTACATGTGCACAAGAACGCCTTGTATACTGGCCGGTTGATCTAATGATTCCAAAAACAGCTGGCCTACGTAGTTGCACAGCCGTGTGTCAGTGTGTGGCAGCCGTGTGCCAGTGTGTGGCAGCGTAAAAAATGGGTCGCCACCAGTTTACAATAGACTGTTCACGTTCCCAATGACTGATTTAATGGAAAGGCCATTGCGAGGCAACCCCCGAAACTTCCGTTATATTGGCTTTCTTGTGTACTTCGAAATTAGTTTGCAAAAAAATATTTTTTTACTCCTCCCAGTCCTCTTATCTTATTTTACTATTTTTACGTCATCATCGACTCATAGAGAAAGCTTTGTAATGGTAACAATAAAAAAATGTTATTTTGTTTAATTCCTTCAATTAATATTGTTCAAACAATTAAAAAAAATGAGGTTTCGTTGAAGAATCATAAGTCGGCACCGACTGAAGGCAAAACTTTTTTTTTTTTAATTTTCGCGAATTTTACCTAGTTTAATTTTGTCGTTAGACATTTTGCTTTAAACTGGAAATGTTCATTCAAAGTAAACACGCCTTTGGAAAGTTTTTTTCAAAACATATTCCTAGGATGTGTAGTAGTCTTTCCTGGAAAAATTCGAATTTGCACCAGGACTACTAAATAAAGCGTTGCAGGTAAAAAAAAGATGCGTAAAAAGGGCTTTCTTGTACAAAAAGTCTGGACTACTATGTGAGGAAATTTTTTTTAATAGTTTATTTCTTTATTGGAACTACTTAAAAGTTTGGATTTATGTTTAACTTCTTACCTGGAGGGTATATTACATAATTTACTTTTGTATAAATAGCAAACGGTATTGCTGAGATCATGGCTATCGACCAGGCACCAAAAATGAATCGAATTGGGCGTTTTAGTCCACTCATCGCGTTTACTTGTAAGGGATGACAAATGGCCAAATATCGTTCCAAAGAAAATGCCACTATCGTTAACACAGATACATAAGATGACCTTGAAAAAGGAGTAAATTAGAAGTAAATGAAAAAAATTGATAGATGAACATTAGAGTGCCCGAAAGCAGGTGTGATTTTAAATTTTACAAGAAATACCGCCTAAATTTCTTCCTCTCGGTGAAAAAATATTGCCATAATTTTATAAAGCCGTTTTAGTTGTTAAAAAATGAATTTTCTTGAATTTCAATTTTTAAATACAAATTTAAGGCTAAATAATTGCTTCACCCCTAAGAAATATGTATTAATTATTGAGAAAAAACCCTAAATGTTAATAAACAAAAAAAATGTGTAGGTGTTATTCGGCTTAGAATAAGCTTTTTATAGTTTAAAGATTGGCAGATTACTTTTAAACATATTTTTACTAATCATTTTATAACCAGCCTAATTTTTATAAATGAAATGTTCAATTAGATCGAAACGAAAAACTTACAATAACGCAGAATTTCATCGAAATCTACGTTAATTAACTATAGCTCACATTTTTCTGGTAAATACTAGATAAAAATACATTTTGAAGTACTATAGAAAGCTCTAAACTATAAAAAATGTGTATTTTACGTGCACTGCTAAATTGAAGATTTTTTTGGCAACCGAGTACAGACATTTTTAGTTTATTCCTCAAAAAAATGATTCTCCTTATGCTTCACAAGAAATCTTGTGCATATTATTCTAGGCCACATTACAACTCTGAATTTTATTCGTCTTTTATAAAATTCAAGGCCTTTTTCAGGGGTAACACCACTGTCGGATTTTGAAAAGATCGACTTTTCGTTTTGGCTTAAACAATACTTTAGGATCATAAAAAGAATTTGATTACAAAATTTCAAGGATTTAATTGCTCGTAAAACTTTGAACGCGTTTTTCTCGAAACAACTTTTTTCAAACTGGGAATACGTATTACTTGAAGACTGTTACATGGATCCATTTTAGCTTGCAAAACTAAAAAACACACCTTTTGTGTGCACCCTATTGAATATTTAAAAATATATTACTATAGTAAAAATACAGTATTTAATTACTTAATTTTAAAATCTAGTGTTCCTATAGACATAGAACCATATAGAACTTATAATCCGAGTTTGAAATTTGATATTTTCATGTCCTGAATTCTGCCAATAAGTTGCAAAAACGTTTATAAAAAATATCTAGTGGCCTTCTTTTTGAAAATTGAAGAAATCTAATGAAATGGTTTTACTTACATTTCGGATACGTAGGCTCTTATTTTGCATAGACCTTCGCCCAAAACCCAAGGATATTGTTGCCAAAACACACTTACTTCGTTTGGCAAACCTAAAATAGTTCAAAAATGAATTGTAATAATTGGTTTTAATTACTATATTGCAAAAGGACTCCGTGCAAAAAATACTATTTGGTCCCGGTCTTTTTGAGAAATTTCTTCCAGTCTCGTAAACTATAAAATAAATCAATTACAAGCTACAAAATACATTTTTAATTACATTTTTAACAGTTGAAATACACTCCACTCCCGATATAAGAACTCCCGGTTGACGATATTCCTAAAATTGATGTCCTCGGCCGTTTCGTTATGAGGGGAGCCGTGGAACCGAGAGAAATGTGATGCTCAGTCAAACTTAATTAACAGCATAAGAGCTGCACTCTTAACGTATTAGTTGCATCAGGTTGCGTCTTGCGTCCAAATCCAAGAGAAAAGGTTCATGCGACCCTGCCCGTTTACGTTTGGATTTTCCGGATTCAGGATCAAGGCTACTGCAAGTCATGCCCGAAACCGTTCTTATATCGGGAATTGAATGTACTAGATTGAATTTTGAATTTCCATCGTCTATATAGATCAAAGCGCAAAAAAAGCATGATTCTACCACCTCAGAGTAGCAAACTGTTATTAAATTAATTTTCTACGAGAATAATTTACTAAGAGTGTCGTCACGTGCGGTGCTTAATTAGTATCATGGATTGGATGAGCATTTCCGGAATTTGCCCGTAAATTTATGATACAATAAATAAATTATATGAGCGACCTTACTCGAGCAACAGAATCCGGATTCTTCTTGTTTTCCAGCATTCTTTCTACTCGCGACTATAATCGTATGCAATTAAAATCATAATACTTTAACAATACATAATATTTTAAATTATACATTCTAACATACAGAAATATTTTAAAAAATTTTAATGAAGTTTGGCATCGCGTAATTTTTAAACCATTAAGTTTCGGTTCATTAATTTTAAAAGTTTCTTTTTTACACAAATCAAATTTTTTATTGATAATATATAGCTCCACTCGCTTTCAATGTCACTTGATACTACGTCATATGATACTGAATAACATTTATCACCTTGCAAATTTCTATGTCGATTTAAAATTGTCCTTTTTAACACTGTACTCTCAAATAGTTCATGTTTGAGGCCCTAATTCTTAAAAATATTAGAATATCACATTCAAAGACTTGATACTTGTACAAGTTTTAGTTCAAAGGATAACTAATTTAATAATTGTGCGTTAAATGGCTCCAGAATAAATTAAAAACAATGCAAAATTCAGAAAGCATTTTTAATAAATACAAGCCATATAAATGAGAAGATTTTAGAACTATGCATTAAAAATAGAATTTTTACATTCTCATCAGAGAAGGTATTAGATTTGTATAAAATATGACCCTCACACCCAGTTTTTGCCAAATGTCCACGTTTGAAGACCCCCTGAAACCGCAAAACAGGTTCTTACGAATGTGTCTGCCTGTATGGCTCTGTCTGCCTGCATGTCAGGCTGGGATGGAGTTCCGAATAGCATAAACCGCGGATTCTTTTGAGGCTCCGTACACTTATGTATTTTGATGCGCTGATTACGAAAATGATAGTGAAAATTGACGACTAGTCAATTTTCATGGTGAAAACCATAAAAAACCCATAAAATTCATGGATTTTTATGTTTATTTTAGTAAATAATAAGAATTTACAAAAAACTTCAAATAAATGTTGTAGATCCTTTAAAAAGAAATATTTTATGTATTTTCACATTTTCACTCTGCGACTAATAGTTTTCGAGAAAAACGACGATAAATATGAAAAATCACAGAAATACAAGACAATATGTAGCGGTGTGACTTAAATGGTACGAAAATATTTTCACTAT
>NC_046663.1:78312261-78312519 GCF_010883055.1 Belonocnema kinseyi
GGGACAGGGGTGTTACTTTACATTGTTTCTGTGACCTGCCATCGGGTGCCTTCCCGCCCCCCAGGGCTTTAGAAAAGGGAAAGGGGTGTGACTTTACATTGTTTCTGTGACCTGTCATCGGGTGCCTTCCCGCCACAATATTGCTGCGACCTATCACGGAAGTGTCTTCCCGCCCCCCCATGGGACGTTGGAAAAGGGGCAGGGGTGCCTTCCCGCCCCCTGGGACTTTGGAAAAGGGAAAGGGGTGTAACCTTACAT
>NC_046663.1:78312619-78325114 GCF_010883055.1 Belonocnema kinseyi
TTACAATATTTCTGTGCCCTATCACGGGGGTGCCTTCCCGCCCCCCATGGGACGTTGTAAAAGGGTCAGGTGTGTGACTTTACATTGTTTCTGTGACCTGTCATCAGGTGCCTTCCCGTCCCGCACGGGACTTTGGAAAAGGGGCAGGGGTGTGACCTTACATTATTTCTGTGACCTATCACGGGGGTGCCTTCCCGCCCCCCACGGGACTTTGGAAAAGAGGCAGGGGTGTTACCTCACAATATTTCTGCGACCTATCACGGGGGTGCCTTCCCGCCCCCTGGGACTTTGGAAAAGGGAAAGGGGTGTAACCTTACATTATTTCTGTGACCTATGACGGGGGTGCCTTCCCGCCCCCCCAGGACTTTGGAAAAGGGGAAGGGGTGTGACTTTACATTGTTTCTGTGACCTGTCATCGGGTGCATTCCCGCCCCCACGGGACGTTAGAAAAGGGGCAGAGACGTGACTTTAGATTCTTTCTGTGACCTCTCACCGGGTGCCTTCCCGCCCCCACGGGACTTTGGAAAAGGGGCAGGGGTGTTACCTCACAATATTTCTGTGACCTATCACGGGGGTGCCTTCCCGCCCCCCATGGAACGTTGGAAAAGGGTCAGGGGTGTGACTTTACATTGTTTCTGTGACCTGTCATCAGGTGCCTGCCCGTCCCGCACGGGACTTTGGAAAAGGGGCAAGGGTGTGACCTTACATTATTTCTGTGAACTATCACGGGGGTGCCTTTCCGCCCCCACGGGACGTTCGAAAAGGGGCAGGGGTGTGACCAAAGTTATTTACCCCTCAGTCATTAACATATCACTTGAAGGAAGGGGACTTTGGAAAGGGAGTTGGATGTGACCAAAATCATTTGCCCCTCAGTCATTAACATGTCAATTAAAGGAAGGGGACTTTGGAAAGGGGACCGGATGAGCCCAATATTTTTTTTTTGGGTGCGTGGGGGGCGGGAAGACACCCCTGCGACAGGTCACAGAAATAATGGAAAGTCACACCCTGTCCCTTTTCTTGACTTGACTCGCTGATTACACGAATAATTTCTCGAAAACTATTAGTCGCAGAGTAAAAATGTGTTTTACGTAAAATATATCTTTTTAAAAGATCTACAACATTTATTCGAAGTTTTTTTGTAAGTTTTTATTATTTACTAAGATAAACATAAAAAACCATGATTTTTATGGGTTTTTCATGGGTTTTAACATGATAATCGACTAGTCGCAAATATTCACTATCATTTTCGTAATCAGCGCGTCAAAATACATTAATATACATAGCATGGACGAAATCGTCGGTTTACGCTATTCGGAACTCCACCCGCCAGTCATTTTGGATAAAAATTCAAAAAGTGAGCGGATTTTGAATATTTTGGAGGCCGATTTCTTTTCATTCAAAAATTCTCTGTATGTATGTTCATAGCATTCAAAAAGACGAACAATTTATTCTGATGACGAAATTGATGATTTTAAGCCAAATAACGCACAGTATGAAAAAAAGTGAAGAGAAAAAAAATATTTCGTTTTGAATAGCCCACAAGATTATCCTAAAAACTTTTTGAATTTTCTTGCAAAATAAGAAATTCCAATTTTGACAGCATAAAAAAATTATGGAAAATCAAAAATTATATTTTTCGATCAAACTATGCAAAATACGGAAAAACATGAGTAGACCAAAATTGTGCATATGAAAAAGGTATACAAATTTGTTATCAATCACTGGAGGCGTAATTTTCGTTTTAATCGTGAAAAACCTAATTATTAGTCCAAAAAAATCTGCCCGCTGCGTGGGCAAATTTTCAACGCAACTTTTGTTTTCTAAATTCTTCTTCTTCGTCTCGCGTGTGGAAAATGAACATTTTAAGCCAAATAATGCACGGTATGAACAAAGTCAAGAGAAGAAAAATGTTGCATTTTGAATGTCCTACAATATTATCATAACGCCTTTTTGAATTTTCTTGAAAAATCGAAAATTCAAATTTTGACAGCATAAAAAATAATGGAAAATCAAAAATGACCTTTTTATTTAACGATTTCACAGTATTTCAAAGATTCTCAAATAGGCGCGCATCGTCTAGGCGCGCTCAAACTCGCGAGCGAAGCGCGCGATGAGAATGTGCCCGAGAGGGGGGCAGATTTTTTTTAATATGGAAATATGTATTCAAAAATATTGAACATTTTAAACTCAACTTAAAGAAAAAAAAATTTTTAATTGAACATGAAACTGTGTTTTTCAGTGTGATATCTTAAAATTGTCCGACTTTTTGTTAAAGATTTAACAAAATTAATGGTTTAAACTTTAAAAATATTTGATTGGAAGACTTCAAGAGTGAATAATAATTCGAAATGAAGTGTTAAAAATTAAAAGATTCGAAATTGAAAACTAAAAAATTGTGTTATTTAAAATAAAAATAGAACTATCTGAAGTTGATACATCAGTAATTGAATCATTTCTTTAATTTATGCTGGTTACAATTTTAGAGTGCCAAAATTTCGTGTTGAATACTCAAATTTTAATTCATCGCATTCATAAGTTTTAATTTTGCAATTAAAATTGAAATGATTAAATTTAGAAAAGTATAATCAACAAATTGAAAACATTTTATTTTTGAATGCTTTGAATTTACTTCAAATAATTTAAATTTTAAATGGATGAGTATAAAAAAGTTTTAATATCTAAATTATTGGTAGTTAGAATTTTGTCAGTTTTAAATATAATTCGGATTCGTTTAATGTTCAACATTCCGTAGTATATATTCAACTTTGAACGCTTTTATTTAGAAATTATATCAGCTCAATTCCTTATCAATTCATTCAAAATATTGTCCTTTCTTCAAAATTTTACATAATCTAAAATTGTTTGGTTTAGAATGTTTCAAATTTAAAACAATTAATTGTTGTTTATTTATTTTTGAACTGTTTATATTACTTCTAGTTATAAAATATCGTCCATAACAATTTAATAAAATAGCACTTTAAAGAGTTTTTCCGGCTAGTATAAAGTAAAGGAAAATGTAAAAATCAAGTAGAACGTATTTTGCTCTTTTACGAAGTGAAAATATACATCCTTTCCATGCTACGGCTCTACCCCCAGAGATCTGAAGCGTAAATTTATTATTCTCTCTGGATTAAAGCAACCCTTATCACAAATATTTACCCAGGAAGTTTTGTGATAAGCTCTTTAAATTGATGACTGCCGTAAGAAAGTCTTTTTTCACGGAGTTTTAAAAACAAATCTTATTATAAATATGAAAACGAATTTTAATTCGATCAATGATAATGAGATTATTAATATATTTTTCAGTTTAAAGATCATTTTAATCCTTTTATTCAAAAGTTCGAAACTTAGGCTTCACCCAAGATTTTTTTCTGATTGTATTTTCTTTTTTTAAATTTCTTTTCCACTTTTAATTAAACTTGAAAGTGCCTGGAGGTGGGGGGGGGGGGGTATTCATGTAAAATGGCACCTTCAGGTATCAGTCCTATATTAACACCAAATATTGGCATCTATGTGAATAAAACCCTGTAAACCTAAACCATAAAATTAAGTTTTTTGGGAGTTATGGAGGGGGAGGGGAAAGAAAATTTGAAAAAGGCATTTTTCCCGTAAACGGTTGAACTCATTTGGACGAACAAAATCAATGTTATAAAGGAGCGATAGCATTCGCTGATTATCTACGTTTTGAACTAATGTCTGCTTTTAAACTCGACTATCGAAAAAACCAGCTGAACTCGGGAGGTGGTTTTCTGCAGTTTTCCTCTCCGCAGACCAGACATCAAGGAAAATGTGAGTTCTTATAATAAAGTCGTATGCAGACGCGGTTTATCACTAATTGTGATTAAGTTCATACAATGATTCTAAGCTTACCTTAGTAAAAGAAAAATTCTCCCCCTAAAATTAATCGAAGAGGAAGATAATGGTAAAAGAAATTTCAAAAGAAAATTTGCACCTTTTTTTCTGGTCAAATCGGAAAGTTGCTCTCACATTATAGACACCAAATTATGGCCTCACTTTAGGTCTGATACAGACACAACTTTTAAATTATTATTTTTAATGTCAAAAATCTATGGAAGATGATAAGCAAAAAGCGCTTAGCCAGATATTGAGTTACCTCGCGCTCTGATATTTATTCTTTGAATTTGTAATGCTTGAATAAAAATGTATCAAAAAGATCTCTTTTAAATAGCAATATTTTTATGCATCTTGATATTCTGAATTTTCTACTTAATTAAGTATAGTCAAAGATTAAGTTTCTCAAAGTTCTGTAGGCTTTGAGGTAAACATTCTCATCATGACACTCGCGTTGAGCGCTCGATTTCCGACAGACATTTGTGAACAGGTTTTGAAGAATCTTTTTTTTTCTCTCGTAACCTTTGTCGTTTTTCCCCAAATTTTTTTATTTTTTTATTTTTAATGTTATTTTTCACAGATAAAACAAAAAGTACGCGTCCCACCAAGAGGTGATTCTTAACGAAATTGTAGATCTTTTTTGGTATAACAATTTTTATTAATTCATCTTTTTTCGTATCCTGAATAGTTTGACCACAAAATGGAATTTTTGATTTTTCATTATTTTTTGTGCAATCAAAATTTGAATTTTCGATTTTCTAAGAAAATCCAAAAATTTGTTATGATAATCTTGTAGGGCTTTAAAAAAGCAATGTTTTTCTTTGATTGACTTTTTTTCATATCTTGCGTTTTTTGGTTTAAAATTTTGATTTTCGGTTCATTTTAAAAATTTTGGAAATGCTGTAACTGAGAATTTTCTTTTTGTAAAAAAAATCATTAGGATAAATTGTTTGTCCTTTCTAATACTATAAACATCCGTACATGGAATTTTCAAATTCAGAACAAAAGTGGTCTCAAAAATTTTCAAAATACGCTCACTTTTTGAATTTTTATCAAAAATGGCTCGTTAACGAACTCGTCCTTTCTTTTAGGACCTAAAAAAGTGTGTCAAAGATGGATTTTATTTGTTCATTTTTTCTAGAGTTGTCGTGTTTACGGACGGACGGGCGGACAGAGAGACAGGCGCCATCGTAAAAACCTGATTTTCGGATTCAGGGGGCCTCGAAACGTAGAGTTCCGTTGAAAAACAGTGGTGTCAAATTTCGGACAATTCTAATACTTTCTCCATCATAAAAGATGAGAATGTAAAAAAATAGGTGCAAATTTTATTTTGAAATTTTGTAAATTTTGTTCCCATCGTAACTCACGTCGATTAATTTGTAGGAAAAATATGCATATGAAGAAAACTGATGGATATTTTTTCCAAAAAAATAGAGGTCTTATTCTAAAACATAACCAAACAAAATTTTGCAAAATAAAAAAATTGTTTATCCGTATTTTTTGTCAGAATTAAAAAAAAATTGTCTAATTGGTGTTTATGACATATATTTTGTTCATCAAATCTGGTTCACCTGTTTACGAGAAAAAATGTATTTGCATGTTTTTTTATTCACATATGACAATATGACCTACATACCCTTTGAATATTTTAAAGTTAAAAAATATTTACTTGGTTTATTACAAAAGAGTTTTCGAAATTCATTTTTCTTTTAATTCAAACATTTACAAAATAGTTCTTTATATTAGAATTTAATGATGGATTATATCAAATATGTACTTTCAAATTAAATTTAGTTAAGCATATTTAGGTAGGTATGTACTTTTTCCCATTTCAATGAATTAAAATGGTATGTTTTTCAATTTGAATAATCTAAATTAGGATGATATTTTAAGCTTGCATTAACAAAAATTCCAAAGCTCTATTTAATTTGAATGACCAAATTTTCATTTTTTCCAAAATTTATTTATTCAAGCATTGCCTTGTTGCAATTCTGAATTTTCAAAATTAGGAATACGTTCAAATATTTATTACCACCAATAACTCAAATAAAATTAAGTGTTCAAACACAATTTTTTTTAATTGGGCTTATCGAAATTTTGATTAGATTGAATATTACGATTTTTTCTAATTTATATGTTTAGAAACTATCATTTTTTTCAAAATATAAACATACAGCCAAAACTGCTCTACACTTCTGGTTTGAAATATGGTAGATATTTATAAACAATTCTCTTCTATTTTAGCGAAGTCAGAGATGAAAGAAGAAAGAGGGATTTTAAAAAATTCATTTGATCTTGTTTTAAAGAATGCCGACTCATTTCATTTGCATTGCAAAAATTCGAAAACTTGTTTATCGTAGATTTGTAAATTAATTTCATATAGGAGGAAAAGTTTATAATTTATATTAATATTATAATAGTTTTTTTAATTGCAGAAAATATGATAAATTATTCATTTTCAGGCGTTTTTTAAAAAGTATTTAATGAACAGAATTAGAGCTTATTGATTAAAATCCGATCATGTTAAAACATTCAACTTAGAAAAAACAGCATTAAACTTTCTCTTTAGAATTATTAGAAAATTTCTTTAAAAACATTCGTTTCAAAAATTTTCTTTAGAAAATTATCTTTTTAGATCTTAATTCGTTAAAAATCTTCAGAATAAAAGTCAGAAATGGAGTATAAACTTTAACCACATTTTGATTATATAATTTTTATTTTTTTAATTGCTCTCACTTTGCTCTTTAATCAGTGTTGACATTTAATGACGCAAATTCCTACGACATTTTAAATCCAACAAACAGGCTGAACTGAGAATAGTTGACATCTATCGTAAATGTACATAAGGCGAAGATTAATTTAAATTCCTTATCTTTTCGGAATAGTCACACTGGTGACTTTTTCGTCACCTGTTCGTTTTGCCTCGTTAATTAAACTGATTCTTTTAATTAAAATATTATTTTTTAGCAACTTTAAAAGTTGTCACTTGCGAGTAAATTATAGTTTTGAAAACCTAAAAATACGCCTCCTATTGCATGCAAACTCAATAAATAATTCCATTAGTGTATTTTTGAAATTCACTTTGGAATTTTCTATTGCTAAAAAGTTCAAGATATTTCAGTTTATTCATTTTGCAGAGTTTCAAAATTGTGACTGATTCTTTTAGAACATTAAAAATTATGAAATAAAATAATTGAAGATATTTTATTGAAATAAAAAAGTATCACGAGGAAGGTTTAGATTTTGAATTAAGGATTTTGGCAAAGTTTTCAATCAATTAAAAAAATTCTTCAAAATAATTAAAGATATTTCTTTGCATGAAAATGTAAAGAATTTTTGAGAATTTCGGAAAATATCTCAATGCATTTTTCTAGATTTTCAGGAAATATAATCAAATTTCATAGAATTTCACGGGATTTTACGATATTTTAATGGATTTAATAAAATTTATTCACAGAAAGTGAGGAATTTTTTGGGGTTTCCAAAAATTGAAGAAATCTTGAATTATTTCTTACAAAAACCATTTACAGAATTAAGAATTATTTCTGTGAATTACATAGGATTTTAAGGAATTTCAATAGATTTTAAGAGATTTAGAAACATTTCAAAAGATGGCACGGGCTTTGAAAGGATTTCATAAGATTGTGAAGTATCTTCCCGAATTTAAATAGGTTTCATACGATTTAAATAGTCCGGGGGCTGGGTATGTTCCCGTATGCATTCAAGAAGCAAAAGATAAATCCTGCTGAATCCAATGATACCGGTTAATTTTACGAGAAGTTGATGGGTTTGGTTAAAAACGCAATTGTTTAAACAAATATGAAAAAATGGTTTTTTTTAACGGGACAAGTCTTTTTTAGGAAATATGAACAATTCTAAGCATAAAAGTTTTCTTATAATTTTTTGTTAAATGTATATTTACAAAGTTATAAATTTTCAAAGTTCAAAATTTGTCGTTTTTTGCAAACTTTGAGTATCGATAATTCTTGACCTATTGACATTTTTTTTAATTAAAGAAGCAATTTGTTCTTTGAGAGTTTTTATGCCTTTTATGCGAGCAACAGTGCGTTTGGCGCTTATAGCTGGCGAGAAACTCGCGGCCTTACTGAAGTAAGTATGAAGTTTGTCCAGACTCTTTGAAGTCAATCAATCAGTTCTTACTAAATAATTATTTTATTATATATAAACATTGCTTTATTATCAACTAAATATCATACACTGTTCATACATATCAGAATATATAAAATATAAATATTTTTATGCTCAGTTTTGTTTATCAGACTCATTAAATTTATTTTTACACGTATCGTTTTTTTGACACAAACAAAATGAACAATACTTTATTTCGGCTTCTAAACAACAACATGATGTTGTTCGAGTGCAAGCTGTACTCCGACAATTTGGAACAAATTCGCTCAAAGGCGGTAATAATATGTAAACTTTCTTTGGCACCAACAAATTGTCCTGCATATCATGCTTATCAAATTTAATATATGATTAGTATATAAAAAGGACGTAGAAATATGTGCATACATAATGTTTTAATCGATATTTAAAATAATCATTTGGTAAGAACTGATTGATTGACTGCAAAAAGTCGGGACAAACTTCATACTTACTTCAGAAAGGCCGCGAGTACCTCGCCAGCCATAAGCGCCAAAGGCACTGTCGCGCGCACAAAAGGCGCTACTTGTAAGGTACGATAACTAGGCTCCCGGCTGGTTAATCCAATGTTGCATGCAATGAATAGGAAGAGGAACTCTCCAAGAACAAATTGCTTCTTTAATTTTTTAAAAATATTCAATAGGTCGAGAATAATCGATACTTAAAATTTGCAAACAACGTCAAAGTTTGAAGTTTGAAAATTTATAACTTTGTAAATATGCATTTAAAAAAAAATTACGAAACAACTTTTATGCTTAGAATTGTTCATATTTTCTAGAAAAAACTTGTCCCGTTGTGAAAAACTATTTTTTCATATTTGTATAAACAATTACGTTTTAAACAAAACCCATCCACTTCTCGTAAAATTAACCGGTACCATTCGATTAAGCAGTTCAAAATACACAAGATTAACTGGATATATTGGGATTACACCCTGAATTCTTTTAAATTCTTTGGAATTCTTTTGACATTATAGTTTACATAAATTCTTTTAAATTCACTGAATTCTACTCATTTGAAGGAATTTTATAAAGTAGTTGTTTAATTCTTTTTGAAGTCTTCTACACTCACCTTAAATTCATAGGCATTTCATCAAATTCTTTTGAGTTTCCTCGAATTTTTGTAAACTTATTTCAATCTTACTGAACATACATATTTTTATATTTTTGAATTGTTTTAAATTCACCTGCATTTTTTTATTCATATTAAAATTTTTATGCGTTTCATCGAATTCTTCCCATTTTTTTGAAATCCTCTAAATTCACTTCAACTTTACTAAAATCAATCGAATTTTTTAATTCTTTCTAATGCATTTAGAAACAAATCCATTTCAAATTATGCAGACTGGCGGGTGATATGTTCAGAATTTTCTTGCCAGTGAAATACGACTGCGGGATATGCATATTTTGAAATTAACATAGCGACATTTTTACAGTTTTCAGAAATATTTTAAGATTTTAAGGTAAATTTAGTTTTTTGTTGCAAATTTGAGTTTGAATACCGTACATTTTTGTCATTTTTAAAAAACTAATGTTTTCATTGTTTCAGTTTGTCCAGTTTTTCGTGGTTTTTTTAGATCCACAAAAAATAATACAAAATTATTTTGAAGTTTTTAAGGAAAAAGATGTTATCAAAAACCCCACATTTCTTTTTGCCTGAAAATTTGATAAATAATAGGTACTAATATAGTACGCTTACCATAAATTACCCATTTAGCATTATTATGTTTTTTGGGAAAAAACATTATTTTTCCTTTATTTTGAAAAACCTTCCCCTTTTTGCAATTTTTGAGATTTTAGGTTTTTAATTTTTTTAGATTGCCAAGTTTCTTTTACTCCTTCGAAACCAATGAAAAATAAAAGCCAGTAAAAAGTGGTAAAACTATTTTGATTCTCTGAAAAATTAGAACACACAAGGATTTAAAACTTTTGTTGAGGATTTTGAAAGAGTACAAAAAACTGAAGTTCCTTAAGTCACATTGGTAACAACAAACAAACAATCAATTATTCTTACAATTTGAACATTTTTGTAAAAATTGTAAAATATCGATGTAAATTTCAAAAAAAAAATTACATTTTAATTTAACTTAAATTATTTTGAAGCCTTATGAATCGCCTTCTTTTAAACTCAACAGAACATTAAGCACATACTGCTAATTAGTCACTTTTGGCCACTCATTCAGTTTAAAAACATGTTTTTTCGGATTGTCTTAAATGCACAAATTGTTGGAAAAAATTAAATATATCAAACCTGAATTTTCTTTAGCTTAAATTAAAGAATCAGGCAATTATTTTTCTTTCATGGACAAAAATTTCTTTAAATTATTAAAACGTTAAAAGATTGCGACAAAATCCAAAATACCAGTATCCCCAAATTCCTGAAATTCCTTCGGTTCATGCTGAAGAAATGTCAGGTTCGGCAATTTCAACTTTTTTCAAACTGTGTGAATATGGCTCAATTTAAAGAAACTTTTTTTTCAAATTTTCAAAAAAAAATTCGAGTATTTTTGCAAGAAATATGTTGTTTTTAAAGTATTTTAGGCGACACTTATTTCACTGATTTGATGGAACAATATTTTTGACAAAGTTGGGATTTTTTTAACTTTATAGTCTGATGACGCGATTCATCAAGAATTAAATGAGAAACTTATTTTTAGTGTTGTAGGTTATAGTATCTAAATCAATAAATATTTTTGATACTTTCTTCTCGATTCTAATAGATATTTCTATTTATTTTGAAATCAAATAGTAAATTTAAAAAAAAAATTTAACTTGACAAAATAGCGACGGTTTTTCTGAAAAATTTCAAACTCAATTTACTTCTTAATTTTAAAAGTTCAGGGATTTACAGGTTTTTAAATTCTGAGACCCGACTTTTTTGAAAACATCATGTCTCCTAAACAAACTGCTTGTTAAATTTAAGTTATTTTTGCAAGTGTAGCGCATAATTTATAGCCGTGTTTTATGCAATTTAAAAATATTAAATAATTTAAAAAATTGTCTGAAAAAAATGAAGAACCAATGTTCTATTTAATTTTTCGCTCAAAATTGTACCTTTAATTTTTCTAGAAGTAAATATTTCGATTCCATATAATTTTCTGTGTCTATTAAAAAATTTCAGGTATATTCTTGAACTTTCGGAGACCCTAATTTCTTACTGTAGGAAATTAAATAACAAAGTTCATATTAACTTTTGAATCGCAATAGTTAGTTGATCTTAGATTTGGATTTTTTCTTAGAAAAATTTGTTGTGAAATTTAAAATTGAAACTTGCAAGCGATTTTTGAATTATTATTATTTAAAATCTTATGTTAACGCAAATAGCGAAAAATTATTTATATGTGCCATAATTTGCTATAAACAAATTATAATATCGAATAGTGAACATTATATGTTATTCGTGTTTCGAGTAATATACAAGATGTTACTTAAATACTATACTGTTTGTTAATTTTATAATTAAATCAAATAAGAAATTATATTGCCCTTAATTATATTGCTAGTAATTTCCAGTTGTCTTTTTATAAAACTAACAAAGAATATTAAATGATAAATTTTTACTACTGAGCTTTAAAAGTGAATTAAAAATGCCTATAAATTATACGCTACACCTACACAAAATCATCCTAATTCAATATTATCAATATCATTTAAAAATTGCTATTAATATCGTTAATATATATTGCATTAAAGTTTATCTTAAGCGCGCGTCTTGGAGAGAAGAAATTTTTTTCTTAAAAAAAATTTAAATTCGACATTTTTGCAAAAACAAGATGAGATATAAAAAAAGTCGATAAAACAAAGTTATTGCTTCCAAACAATTCTAAAAAAATCATTATTAGTTGTTTGTGCCATGAAGGTTTTTTTACTTTGATCTCCTAGTTTAACCTTGGGTATTTAAAAATGTAAAATATTCATCTTAATTTTTGAATATTTAAAACATGAGGACAAAGTTTGTAGAAAAATAGGTTCTCTCTGTTGATTTATACTCTCTTTGATTACTCATCACGTCAGAAAATAGTGTTTATAGTCAATGGAAAATTGACTACTGGCAGCTTCGACGCAATACTGGCCGTCAGTACTGGCGCAGTGCTGGCAGGACCTTGGGATGATAATTATGTTCGGTACTGGCTTTCAGTACTGCACCAGTGCTGGCGGGCAGTACTGGCGCAGCACTAAACATGAAGATTAGACAGAGTTAAGTCGACGCTCGTTTAAATTTATAACAAGAAGAGGCCTGCTTAACATGTATGAACTAGAATATCGAACCAACAAAACTGACGGTGGCTGTAAAAAATTATGAAAACTCGATTAAAATTTACCTCTTACATTGAAAATATTTATATGAAATTCCACACAGAATCTTTAGAAATCTCCTACACTATCCTGACATGGCTCTTCTTGAGAGACGGAGCTTCTTTCAATCTTCTCTATCAGGAGCTCCAGAGAACCAGCGACTAACTTTTTTTATGATTTCCGA
>NC_046663.1:78325214-78330603 GCF_010883055.1 Belonocnema kinseyi
AAGATATGTCAAGAAACAAAGCGAATGTAATCAAAATTTTGAATTTTTAAGCTCAAAATGCGAATTTTCTACCAAACAGTTGAATTTGTTTTCACAATAGTTGACTTTTTAACCCAAAAAGATAATTTTTCACACAACAAGCTAAATAAACAACGATAAATGGTATAATTAAATTTTTCGTTGAAACAAATGAAATTTAAAAAAAAGGAATTTTTAGCAAATGAGATAAACCTTCAAACAAAATAAATGAAGTTTTTAAAAGCAGTTCAGCATTCAACCAGGTAGCTGAATTTTCAACAAATGAAGATGAATTCTCGGCGATGAATGTAATAAAAGGTCTTTTACATTTTTCCTCTACTGCCCTGAGTTCTTTATAAAGCCAAATTTATAAGAATTTATAAAAAAATGTAATAGTTGATTCAACCAATAATATTTCTGCTTTAAATTGTAAACAGCTGAATTTTGAACCCGAAAATATGAATTTTTAACTAAACAGTTCATTTCAATAAAATATACAAATTTTCAACTAAAGATATGAATCTTCAACCAATAAAATTAATCTTTTTATAGTAGTTGAACTTTTAACCAATGAGTTTAATTTTTAACAAATAAAATTACATTTTAACAAAGTTTCGGAATTTTTAACGAATCAGTTAAAGTTTCCACCAAAAACCGAGAAATTCCTACTGAAATAAATGAATTTTCAAGCCAAGATGAATACTTTTCATGCAAAGCGTTGGAATTTTCTACCAAAATTGTTGAATCATCATCTCAAAAAGATGAATTTTCAACATAACAATTGCATTTTTAACATAAAAGGATGATTTTTGAAAAAAAATTGTTGAATTTTCAACAAAATAATAAAATTCTTAAACACATAATAAAATTTTTACTCAAAAAAGTGAATTCTTAACCGGGAATGTAATTGAAGTTTCTTGAAAACAGGGGACGATTTCGATTTTTTCAATAAACCCCCGATGAAAAATTTTAGTTTGAAATTAAAATCATTGTGAGAGTACCTACTTTCATATCAAACATTAATATGTAATTTCGGCTTAACTGTCATAAGGCTCTTATTGAAGAAATCAAAGTTTGGTGTTTGAATTTGTCGCAATTACTTTGAAATTTGAATTTGGCGTATTGTAGAGCGACATCTATTTGAGACTTCAGTGAGGAGTCAGTGTGTATCGAACAACGATCGAATAAACTTGTTCTATTTTCTCCAACCAGATTTGAGTTTTACTGAGTCCGATTTAGTCCTTTTTACCCGTAGCTTACAGCATCAGAAGTGGGATACGAGGGACTAAATCCGGTAATGCATTAAAGGTAGTGCAGAGTTTAAGTATAAACAGAGAAAAGCTCTCGAGATACCGGGTCGTGAAGAGAGGGTAACGCTTTGTGTGGAAATTCGTGTATTCGAGCGTTGAGCTGAAAAGAAACAGTGCATTTTTGTCAAAGGGTGCCAACGTGTTTAGTGTACAGTTTTTCGATTACGATTTTTGGCCGAGAGAGCGAACAACTGCATTTAAAGTGAGAAATTTTAGAGACAAAGAGTGCCGTGTTGCCACGTGGGTGAGTAATTTTGGAGACAAAGAGTGCAGTGTTGCTTCGTGGATGACGCAATTGAGAAGTTTTGGAGACAAAGGGTTGGTGATGGTTCAAGGAAGAAATTATGGCAAACATTTAAAACGATAATCATTGTCTTGGGGAAGGTGGCGAAGAAGATGCAAACTTGGATGACGGGAATCATCGCGTTAAGGAGAACCGTGACGATGACCAAAACTCGGGTGACGGAGACTCGGATGATGTCGACCGGCAGAATTTAGAAGGATCAGGCTCGCTAATGTATAGGCTCCCTCAGAATGCTCTAGTGGTAAATATTGAGGAAATAGTGGCTGCATTAACCAGGGCTGTTATAGAAGCTATGGGGGTAGGCGAACAGAACACAGAAGTCAACAGAGTGGTTCAAAACGTTGAGCGAGCTCCAAGGAACGAAGCTCCAAAACACAGGGAAATTGATGATCTAATTCCTGTCTTTGGTGAAGAAGAGGATGATGACATCGAGAAGTGGATTCGCGGGGTAGATGAAGTAAGAGCGACTTACGGTGTTCCCGATAATACAATAAAGCTACAAGCCGCACGTCGACTGAGAAAACGTGTCCTAGAATGGGATAATAATACTCCAGGTATTGTGGGGAAAACTTGGCTACAATTAAAATAAGATCTGATCCAGGTGTTTAAGTGTAGAAAAGATCCTTTAGCTCGTGCAAAAAAATGGAAAGACGACAATGGAAAGTAGGAGAAAAATTCTTCTCTTATTTCCAGGGCATTTTATTATATTATGCCCGGGCAGGTAATTATACAACATTGGTAGATCTACTCGATGGGATGCAACGTATTACCTAAAATGAACCAAGAAGAGACTTTAGAAAAGAGTTCAGTGTAATGAAAAGGACGATAAGTATTATACAGAAGCATTAATTGACTTCGGCAGTCCAATTTCATTGTTAAAAGAAACAATTTATTTGCGAGACTTTTACGAATATGGATTTTTAAGGGGAACTATTCAAGATTGTTCGTATACGAGAATTAACTTCTCGCCTTTAAATATAATTGGGTTCATTGAAGCAAATGTTAAATTGCAGCCTTTGAGTGATACGATAAATCCGATTCTTTTAGCGCTAGTTCCAGGCATAACAATGAGTCAAGATATCTTTCTAGGGCGTGACTTTCTAAACAAACCGTGTATCATCTTGGTTAGGCATGATAGCATAACACTAAGATACGAGCTTCCAGAACACGATATCATATTACTGGACGAGAGTAAAAACAATGTAAATTTAATTGATCCGCCAATGAGTAAAGTAAATGATAAAGTTCCTTTTGGATTCAAAAATCGATTACATAGATTGCTAAACAATTACGAAAAGGGACTAAAGAATCCCAACCCGATTGATTTTAGAATGGACATACAGTTAACCTCAAACAAACCTTTTTATTTTCAACCATGAAAGATTGTCTTGGTTAGAACTCACTAAATTAAGAGAGATTATAGAAAAGATTTTAAAATTAGAGTATATCAGATCAAGCCAGTCAAATTATAGTAGTCCAGTAATGATGACTAAAAAGAAGAATGGTGAGTTCAAGTTCGTTCGTGGATTTCCGGGCTTTAAATAAAATAACAATGATAGAACATTTTCCATTGCCACAGATCGATGATCTTATTGACAGGTTGCATAGCAAAGTCATGTTGACCAAACTAGATTTAAAGGATGGGTTTCAGTCATATTGAGATGACAAACGAGTCGAGCAAGTACACGGCTTTCAGTTCTCCTGAAGGACAGTATGAATATTTGAGAATGCCATTTGGGCTAGTAAATGTTCCATCGTATTTTCAGAGATATTTGAGGATGATTTTCCAAAATTTGATTCCAAACTTTGCAGTGATAGCCAAACCACTGTATGATTTATTAAGAAAGGATGCAAAATTTAATTTCGGTGACTCTCAACTACGGTCATTCGAAATCTTAATTGACAGTATGGTAACTGAACCGATGTTGGCAATATATTATTGTTCAGCATACACCGAAGTGCAAACCGATGCCAGTAGCATGGGGTGTGGAGCGATTCTATTGCAAAAACCAAAAGATGGTCGGCTATATCTGATTTAATATTATAGCAAGCGTTCTTTTAGAGACGACAATAAATATCACAGATACGAGTTGGAAATACTTGCTATTACGTATGCCTTGAAGCGATTTCCTAATGCACGAAACCAACCGCCGCGACTTGAGTATTCAAAAGTGTGTACCTTCTACTTATAATTATGGATGATTCGAAACTAATTGAACTTGTGCGTCAACATCCATGCATCTTTTATGCAAGAATGTTGCAAGAATGAATGTCTTTGATCCAAGAATGTCTTCAAGTCATCTTCCACCAATGACAGAATGTGATTAAACTGGCTCATTCAATAAAAGCATAAGAAGTGCTTCCTCTTCTTCCTCCTCGAGAAGATTAATTATTAATTGATCCATGCTGTCATGTGCTAATGTACAACCTACTGCAGCAGACGTTCAAACTGGACTGACTACAGGCATGGTCTAATAGATCATGCTATAGACAACGAAATGAAAATTGACCTGGTGGCTTGCCTACAGACACCCCTTAGGAAACCTGTAAGAATCACTAATCGCGCGACTACTTTCGCGCAAATCAAGTAGCGTTACTTCCATCGCGCATACGGCAACCCACCTTTAGAGGAAAAAAATTAATCCTCGCATAGAACGATGGGCACACGAAGTACAGCCATACAGTTACAAAATTGAACATCGGCCCTCCGAACGTATGAGACACGTATATGCAATGAGTCGCGAAGTATATAATAAAGCCTCTAACTTTTGAACAAGAGCTTACGTATGAACAATTGTCAGACCCCGCATTGAAAGAAATTCGCGAACCTCTAGAGCATGGTGAGAGTGACAAATACGAATGCGAAACGGATTATTGTATCGTAAATTTAAGAATGGTCTTTTGTTCTACGTACCAAAGAAAATGATTAACCTTGTAATTAGGACATGTCACGCTGATATAGGGCACGTAGAGGTTGTCAAGACTGTAGAATTAATTTTAAAGGTGTATTGGTTTCCATAATTACGGAAAAGGGTAAAGGAATACATGGGAAGTTGCTTTACGAAAGAGGAATTCGCGTTATTTACATTTACAAAGAGTGACGGTATAAAATATATCAAAATCGCAGCTGGTCCTCCCCGTGCCAATTGTCAAGCAGAATGAGTATTTCAATTTTTGAGATCTACTCTGGCGAAGATAGCAGGACCACCTGATAGGAGAGATAAATTAATAGATGCACAGTTTGCAGTCAGTAATACACTAAATCGTTCGATAGGGTGCTCCCCGGAGCGACTGTTATTTGGAGCTGATCAAGTAGACCTTCCAGGCGAGGAATTTAGAACTTTGTTATTAGAAATGAACGACTAAGTTGAGCCTGATTTGTTAAGACAATATTTGCGTGAGGATTCCAACCTTATATCTAAAAAGTTGCGCCAGGGAAGTAAAAAAAATTTTTATATCAAGCATGCAAAATCGACTAAATTTAAATGCGGCGATTATGTCGCACGTAATACCCAACGCAACCGAACCTGTGGTGAACCGAAAACTGTTGCCTAAGAAAAAGGGTCCATACGAGAAAAAGAAAGTTCTACGTAATGATCGCTATTTAATAGGTTATATATATATATATAATTCAAAATTTTTCATAAGGACAACTGCAGGATTTCGCCGGGAGCGGGTGCTAATCTGAAAAATTGCACCCGCTTCCAGCGAAATCGCGATAAAATTTCAGCCATAACCACGTCTCACAACCGTGAGA
>NC_046663.1:78330703-78332909 GCF_010883055.1 Belonocnema kinseyi
AACTATTTTGTTGAAATTTCAACTATTTGATTGAAAATAACCATTTTTGGTTGAAGATTCGACTATTTCGTTGAAAAGTCAACTGATGTGTAAAATATTCGTATTCCTTGCTTCAAAATTCTTTTTTCTTATTTGAACATTAATCTGTTTTGGTTGAGTATTTAACTACATATTTGATAGAAAATTAACTTTTTTTATGGATATTAACTGTTTGTTAGATAATTCATCTTTTTTGTTAAAAATGCAACTTTTGGGTTAAATTTGATTTTTTTAAATATAACTTTTTGTAGAAAAGTCGCATTTTTGTCTTGAAAATTCAAAATTTTGATTACATTTGCTTTCTTTCTTAATTGAAAAATATTTGTAGTTAGAAAATTCAAGTCTTCTATTGCTAATTCATCTTTTTGGTTGAAATCTTTCTAGGTTGAAAATTTAACTAATTCGTTAAAAATTCAACTTTTTTCTAATATCGTCACTTGCGCTTGAAAGTTTAACTATTTCGTTTAAAATTCATTTTTGATGGTTGATCATATTTTTCGTTGAAATTTATTTTTGTTTGTAGAAAATTTAAATATGTTGTTAAAAATGCAATATTATTCACCTGAAATCTTATTTAAATATGCTTCCAGCATGAATTTGATTAAACAGAATTTATTACCCTATTTTCTTGAAAAATCAACCTGTTTCCCCTGTTTTTACAGCATTTTCTACTGTAAAGTTTGTTTAGTATAATTATCCACATAAATAAGTCAACAAAATTACTTATAATTTTGTAAACAAAATTTTATCGCACTTTTTCTTCTTTCAGATCAAGATACAGTTGAGTGCTACCGATTTCAACGTGTAGGAAAGCGTTTCAATCTTCTTAAAGTTTATACCACTGATTGATTAAAAAGTTTGTTTTCATTTTCCTGAAACATCTTTCAGCAAGTACTAAGAACGTTGGAATTGTACAGTCTTATTCACCAGAAAAATCGAAAAGTTGAAAAAAGATGGATTCGCCCACAGACGAAGAGAGCGAGAATATGAAATTTTTGAGATATTTCAAATCCGCGAATCTCACTGAAGAGGACTATCTAATTAGTCTTCTCGGCCCGAAACACTTATCATTGCATGTGGCTATTCCAATGACCATATTATACTTGGCAATATTTTTTACGGGAATTTTAGGAAACATTATCACTTGCATGGTCATCATTAAGAATTCGTCAATGCAGAATGCAACAAACTATTACCTCTTCAGTCTCGCCATATCGGACCTTACTCTACTTGCTCTCGGTGAGTTCGAGAAGAAAAAAGTTAGATAAAGAAACTAAAGCCACATGTCATTACAGTAAAAATATCATCAAACGGGGTAATTTCGGTTATGTGGAGTAACTTTTAATATTTCTAAATTGTTAGTTTAAATTACTGCAGGTGGACAATTTTAACCAGAATCTAGAACCGCTTAAAGCTTGAACTGATTCCAGATTCTTGCAAAAGTTTTGACTAATTTGTTCTATCAATTTAGGAAATTTAGGAGTTCCGAATTTACCCCACATTTCCTAAATTACCGCGTTTGACAGTATATTTCACTTGAATTAAATATCAACAGGAAAATATTCAACCTCACTTGCAGTTCTGTTCACCCACTGATAACTATTGTTTAAAGTGTGAAAAAGGGTGTCCGCAAAACTAAAATTTCAATATTCCTTGCCTAACATATATATTCAACATATATTTCACTGATTCAATGAAATAATTTTTTGTTCTTGAAAAAATTGAGATTATTTGTACTTTTAAGTCTTGTGACGCCGTCCATAAGGAATTAATCGAAAAATGTATTTTAAGTATTTTAATATGTAAAGGAATATAAATGTTTGACATTTTCTTTTTTATTATGATAGATATTTCCATTTATTTGTGAAATTCATCAAAAATTTCAAAAAAATTCAAAATTGACAAAAGGGCAGAAGTTTTTCTGAAAATATTCCTTGGCGCATATACTTAATGGGAAATGCCTGCATGGAGCCGTAACTTACATGTGGCGCGGTACTGAGTCAGTGGTCTTGCCAACGTCCAGAGAAATCTTGGCGGTAGATTGCTGGCGCAGTACTGGGCGAATTGGCCATGCCAACGTCTAGCCAAGACTTGGCGAACGAGTACTGGAACAGTACTGGGGGAATTGCAGTTCAATTAATGTACCGATACTGGCAAAAATTATAGA
>NC_046663.1:78333009-78335180 GCF_010883055.1 Belonocnema kinseyi
ATCTTTAGCGATTCTCAATTACATTCAAATTCGGATGATTTGCATACTTCAAATTTATACAATTTTATAATTTCAGAACAGTTTTTAGCTGTAATAAGAATCTTAGTGTTTAAAATTTCGCATAAACAACCCACTGGGCACAAAATTTAGCGACGTCTTTACTACATCGTTACGACATCTTATGTCCATGTCGTTAAGGTGTCTTTACGATATCGTAAATAAGTCGTATGATCTGACGATGTCTTTACGATATCGCAAAGACCCCGAAACGACATGGACATAGGATGTCGTAAAGTTGTCGTAAACTGATTCTAATATGTATCAGACTTTTTGGAAAATTTGTAATTAAATTAAATTTAATTTTATCGCATGCAATTTTGAAAAAAAACAACAGATAATGCCTTTAGAGCAACGCAATTCAATTTAGAGGTTTCCAAATTTTAAGTTTGGAAATGGGAGTTCCGAATACTTTCAAATCGGAACTGAAGTCAACTGCAGTTTCTTGAAATTTAGATGTTTTTATAAACGTAAACCTTATTCCAAAATTTCCAATTAAGGTAAAGACCCCAGTTAGTGACACTTAGCTTTCAATAGCTCAAGATTTATCTTTTCACTGCTGGAGAGCTTCAATTATGAGTTTTTTGTAAGTATAAGTGAAGTAATTGTTTTTTAATACTAAAAACATGATGGCAGCAATATCTGCATTTCTTATTGATAATTATTGATGTTTTATGTGCTTCATACGAGTGGAAGATGGTGACACCTGTATTAAACTGCTTTGGAAATTATTCCCCGAACGCACACTGCCCTGCAGAAGTTTGAACTCACTTAGAAAAATCGTTTCTTTTTGTATTTATCGCTTTAATTATATCAGAGCTAAAAAAATGTTTCTTTAAAAGGTTGATTGTTTTTGAAATTCTGTTTAAAATAAGCCCAGAGTGAAGCCCGTTGTCTATTTTTTAAGTAGATATTGCAAAATATAATATAATATAATTCTAACATATATTAAACATATAATCATGAATTTGAAATGTAATTTCCCCAAAATATATATTTATTTAACTTTTATTCTGATTTACCTACCGATAAGATGTTTTCAAATTTATCCAACTTTTATATTACAACTTCAAGTTCTTGCAACTCGAAAATAAATTTTTTACGATTCATACTCGTAAGCTGTTGTGATACGGTGAAAAAAGCTTCAAAATGAGCCCAAGAACATTGAAAAACGTTGACTATTTCGGAAGTTATTGAAAATTTAAGAAAACATTGAAATTTACACTATTTTTGCAATATCTACTTAAAAACTAGATAAATTGGCTTCACCCTGGGCTTATTTTAAACAGAATTTTGAAAACAGTCAACCTTTTAAAGAGACATTTTTTTAGCTCCGGTATAATTAAAACGATAAATAAAACAAACGATTTTTCTAAGTGAGTCCAAACTTTTGAAGGGCAGTGTATTTATATGCAATTTAATATTGAAGCATTCTGATTTTTAAGAAACCTTCATTCACATTTTTTTAAACTAAACTTTGTAATAAATAAAGAAATTAATCTAGGGTGTCACTCACTGATCGCATGTCAGTTATTGAGGTCTTCACCTTACAGTACATTTGAATTTTCAAAATAACAAATTTTCCTGACTGTTGAGTATTTATAAAATTGCAAGAATTACTTTTGAAAATTTATAGTATTATTAGATACTTTTGAATGATATTTAAGTATATTATATAGTCAGACTTTTCACATTCTTCCCGATGGGCTTGAGATACTTTTAACCCGAAGGTCGTCCGAAATGAAATTTTCTTGTTGGATATGAAAGTTTCAAATAAATTGAATTTGTAGTATGCGATATTTTTAAAATTAATTTTGAAGATGCATTATACATCAAAATATCGTGGGAAAATATAATAATGAATTGAAAAAAAGTATGCACTTATTTAAAAACGTTTTAATCATTTGTAAGATACGGGTAAAAGGGACTAAATCGAACTCGGAAAACTCAAATCTGAGTGGAGAAAATAAAACAAGTTTATTCGATCGTGGTTCGACGCAGACTGACTCCTTACCGAAGTCTCAGGTAGATGTCGCTCTAAAATGCGTCAAATTCAAATTTTAAAGTAATTGCTACAGTTCGGCCCATCCTGACGGATGATCGCCCTCGGCCAT
>NC_046663.1:78335280-78341230 GCF_010883055.1 Belonocnema kinseyi
GAGACTTCATTGTAATTTAAAATAACTTTAAATTTAATTTTATGCAGTCAGACTTATATTAAGCAATATATACCAAATTTGAGACTTTACTTAGAATTTAAGACAATCTTTACCTTTTTCAAAACAAAAAAATATTCATCCTTTGAAAAATTAATCTTATCTTCAACTGCATCTATAAATCTGTTTAACGGAGATAAGATTTTTTATGACTATAATATACATATAGCTCGAAATATTAATCTAAGATAAAGGCAAGTGATAAGAGATTGCTGCTATTTGCCACTTATTAATAATTAGAGCTTTCGTTTACTGAATTCATTTACTGAATTGAAAATAATTAATGTTTAAAAATTGTCTTAAAATTCTATCCTTAAAAAATTGGTGATATTTTACAATTTTGTATGTAATATATAAAACAAAATGATATTTTCAAACCCCTTTTTCCCTAAAATAAGAAATTATATAGCTACATTTTGTATTTTTGAATTTGATTATCAAATCACTGACAAAATTAATGCAAAATGAAATCTGATAAAAACCGCTTCCACAACTACAGTATATCATTTTCAAATCATTCAACAATTTTTGCAACTATTTTAAAACTAAGCTATCTGTTCAATTTTTAAAACGCATTTCACAACATTTATTTTATCATTCAAGATTGCTGAACATCTTCTAATAAAGTTCTAATAAAATATTGGCTTATGATCATGGACATGAAACATGAAAAATTCTGTAATTCAAGCCAATTGTTGAGAAATGAAATGTAAATAGAGGTTCCTAGCTATCTAAACAGACGTTTGAGATCTAAAAATAAAATCGTATTTTAAAGGAAGACTCAAACTTACACTTTCTTAAATTATTCCGTCAATGAAAGTTATTTTCCACAAGACACCTATGTCCAATTCACGAATAAATGACTTTTCCTAGTTTAGTTAAGGAAAATAAGAGTATCGAGCAAAAAACGATTTTAATACGTCAGAATGTGCAATTCTATCCTCCCCCTGCGAAACGATCGATTAGAGTTTCGTTTGGACCAGAATTTTTGAGATTCCAGATATTTAGAAAATAAGTGCGATCCACCTCGAACTTCCGAAAACTGACACTTCGCGATAAGAACTGAGAACAACTCGTATTTAGATCTCCCGTATCCGACGAATTGTTATTATGATCTTTGAAGGCACTCATATTGCTGCCTATTTACATCCTCGAAATTGACTCTAGCGTCGAACCTTTTGAAAGCCCTTATGATTCACGAGACTAAGAAAATGAAAATAAAAAACTTCCAATATCCTTTCAGTTACTGACTGAAGTACTAACTGAGAGGATCGCGATTCCATCGTGTCTCTTACAAACGTCTCTGATAAGAACAAAGACGAACGATCAAATTGAAAAGCGAGGACGTCTTTGATCGGTGATAGGAGAGACCGGGGTAAGACGGGACACTCGATTTTCTCTTAAGCTGTATGGTTCGCATAACAGTTCTTTTTAGGGATAGGTAGAAGAACTGATTCGCCAGTTCTCAAAAAAAAAAAATGAAAAATATTCAATGGTACAATAAGACAGTAACCTTTGCAACTTTAGAAGGCAGATTCTGTTATTTAAAGATCATTTTAAATGGAAATTAATTAATGAAAATTTCAGAATATATGTATTTTATAACGCATATTGCGAAGAACAATTATTTTATTTTATTTTAATAAGTGAGTTTTATGTATTTTTTATGAAAAATGTTTGATATTTATGTTTGTGATTGATTTTGAACTAATCTATTTAAATTATTACATTTTATTTTAAATAAAAAAATAGTGCATTTCTAAAATTGCTAATATCAAAATTCATTCTTTTTTCAAGAATTTAAGTAAAAAGACTTCTTTTAAGAAATAGAGGTAAATTATTTAGTACTTAATTAAAAGAAATCTTAAAATATTCGTAAGCAAAACCTCGAGCAAAACCCTGCAGATTGGAATGAATCATGAGCTTTAGTGTATATGTTTAAAAAAATTTATTTAGGATTGAAAAGTGATTCTTTTTATCAGGAATATTTTTTTAAAAATAAATTTAGATATCAATGAAAAGTACAATTTGGGGCAGAATGGGTCACGTACTGGGGCGAGACGGCCAATAAAATCGACAAAAAATGAAAGTGGAACTTTTGTACCATTGCACGTAATTTATATTACGTTATTTCGTTAGAAGTTCTAAATGTTATTTTAATAGTTTTATTTTTCCCATGTATACTTATAATGGTTTAATCTGTATTGAAATACAGGGTAAAATTATTTCTTGAAAAAAAGATTCTACTCCATCTTCACTCCATTGATTTTCGAACCACAAAACTTCTGATTTCCGGTCAGGTGCTTTTCCAATTAAGCTATTAGAGGGATCAGAATAAGAACTCTTAATTCAAGAAAATAACGCCAATTTTTAGCTAGGTGTTAATGGTACAAGTAATTATTTTTTAATTTATCTGCTAAATCATCAGAGATTGTACCTTACAGACAGTACATCTGCCTTCATGGTTTGGAGGATTGATCTACTGTCGGTAAGGTACAATCGCTGATGATATAGCAGATAAATTTAAAAATAATAACTTATACCATCAACACCTAGCTAAAAATTGGCGTTATTTTCTTGAATTAAGAGTTCTTATACTGATCCCTCTAATAGCTTAATTGGAAAAGCACCTGACCGGAAATCAGAAGTTTTGTGGTTCGATTCCCTATCGAGTGAAGATGAAGTAGGATCTTTTTTTCACGAAATAATTTTAATTTGAAAAATATTATTTTCCATCTAGTCTTATTAAGACGTTAAGCATTTTCTGTTATTGAAGATTCTTAGCTTGATCGATATTGTGTAGATTTCCTGCCTTCATGGTTTGGAGGGTTGATCTACTGTCGGTAAGGTACAATCTCTGATGATATAGCAGATAAATTTTAAAATGAAATACAGGGATTAGAACTTTTTTTATTATATACGAATTTTCACTTTTTTTGCAGTCATAAAAGTGATTTTGTACGTGTTAGCAGAATCGATTTGAAGATATTAATATTTTCATAGTTTTAATATCATTTTGTAGGGAAATATTTTTTTCAAAAATGTCTATTCAGAAAACTGTGTAAAACATGAACTACCTTTTCTATAAATGGATCAGTATATCAAATAATATTAAAATTTGAGGAGACTTTTCTTATGAAATTAAATTTTACACTAAATAAATACAAAACATTGCTAAATATACCTTCAAGGTCATTGAAATCATGCCTAGACATGTTTTCACTATCATATTTTCTACTTATTTCTAATGCAAATCAATATTTACATTGAATTCTTGTAGTAAAACTAAATGGTATTGATTTATGTAAATAAAAAAAAATTAAGTTGATAACGATTTATATATAAAAAATTATAAATAATATTACTCATAAAATTACATAAAAAATTACTTTTTTGATTAAAAAATAGTTCATGATTAAAGTGTCCCGTTTCACACCCGTACGGTTCCCGTTTCGCCCCTGCCCCTGGGCCAGACGGAACTAAAGCATTATTTTTCAGTTTGTATTTTTTATTCGTAATTAATTGTTTTACGATATTTAATTCTTGACAAAATTTAAACATACGGGTTCACAGTATTTAAATAGCAATTTACATTGTATTATTTCCCAACTAAATTATTTTGTTTTCCGAAGAAAGAAATTCTCTATTTTTTTTTAATTAGCATGGAGCTTTAAATAAGAAAATCTGGATATTAAAAAAAAAGGAAAAAGTACTTGTTATTAACTTTTTGTAATTATTAACGAATGTTAAAAGTAATTTTTTAAAGTATATTTGGTAATTGTTTAAACAATTACAGTGTTGTATATTTAATTAACATGTTCGTACCACAATGCTAATCCGATCCAAGTCACCGATCAATCCGTCTAGCAAGCACACCAGGTGAGGAACTTCACAAAGTTTTTTTCCACTCAGGACTGAAATTAATTCGCATTAATTAATTTCGCAGGCAATAAGTATTAAGAGTGATATTTTTATGAAAGACAGTTTTCAATTATTTAAAAAATTAATATCACTTGCTCTTTTGCATATGAAAGATTAAGACAATTCTAATTTAAAAATGATTATTGCTTAAAAAATTAGGGTATGAGTTCTGAAATAAGAAAATACTGAATAATAAGTGACATGACGTAAGAGATTTAAATATAAAACTGCAAGTAAATTATTATTATTAATTTTTTTAATAATTACACAACTGACTTCCAGAATAAATATCACTCTTAATATTCATTAACTACATACATAATTTTGTAAGTATATAGTAAATTTGAAAGTTTACAGGGGAAAAATATTATTGAAATAAATGAGTTTAAATAAATGTAAACAGTCTTTCACATTCGTGTAATTCATTTCAACATTCATTAACTGCCTTATGACTTCCAAAAAGTAGTCAATTTTTAAGATTTACACAGGAAAAAATTCTCTAAACAAATGAAAACTATTTAAGTAATTACCAAATATCTTAAAGAAGAAATATTAATTTTCAAAATTCAACAATTATTTAAAGAATTCAAAATTAGTTATAAGGTCTTTAAAAGCTTTTCATTTATCGAATAAAAATAAATCGTATTAAGAAAAATTTTTTAAATACCGATTTGAGCCTGAATTTTATAATAAATAGCTATTTCGCATTTTTTGGACCATTTTCTTGCAACAATAGAAGGGGTTTGGGGGGAGAGTCCCAAATTAAAATTATTGGATGGAAATTATTCCTAAAAAAGCCTGAATAGTTGACTAAACTTTACTTTACAAAAAGTTAATAACAAGTACTTATTTTTCCATGTTTTCGAAAACCGAGCCAATTAAACGTTTTAAAGTCATTTTATAAATTTAAACACCATTTGACATTAAAAATCCTACTAATTTCATAAGCCCGGGGTCATGAGTTAATGTTCACCTAATCGAAAAAGATAAGAAATTTCTTTTTCCGGAAAACGAACAAACTGGAGGAGGGTGGGGGGGGGGAGTATCACCATAAATCGAAATTGTATGGGTAATAATTTGGATCACCCTAGTACCCAACTGAGTGGTACAGAAAAGTATTTTTTTGAAAAGTGCAAAAGCTCATCCTTTTTTTAAAAATATAAGTTAAACAATGAACTTTTATCCTCAGAAGAACTCGAATTAATGTTTCTAAGTGCTGCCTCAAAATGAATAAGTTAAAAACAGTAAATAGTCGAAAAATAATCTTCGTCTATTAAGTTCTTTTTTATTCGTAACAACAAATGAATAAAACATTATTGAGACTATCACTTAGGACATCTGCTAGATTTATGAGAAACAAAGTGCAAATTTTTTGTTTAGTTCATAACGCCTATGTTTAATATTTATGTTTGTGATTGATTCTGAACTAATCTATTTAAATTATAATATTTTTTTAAATACAAAAAAATAATTTAAAAAATAGTGCATTTCTAAATTTTCTAATATAAAAATTCATTCTTTTTTCAAGAATTTAAGTAAAAAGACTTCTTTTAAGAAATTGAGGTAAATTATTTAGTACTTAATTAAAAGAAATCTTAAAATATTCGTAAGCAAAACCTCGAGCAAAACCCTGCGGATTGGAATGAATCATGAGTTTTAGTGTATATGTTTAAAAAAATTTATTTCAGATTGAAAAGTGATTCATTTTATCCGGAATATTATTTTAAAAATAAATTTAGATATCAGTGAAAAGTACAATTTAGGGCGGAATGGGGCGGAATGGATCACGTACTAGGGCGAGACGGCCAATAAAGCTGACAAAAAATGAAAGTGGAACTTTTGTACCATTGTACGTAATTTATTTTACGTTATTTCGTTAGAAGTTATGAATGTTATTTTAGGAGTTTTATTTTTCCCATATATACTTATAATGGTTTAATCTGTATTGAAATACAGGGTAAAATTATTTCTT
>NC_046663.1:78341330-78345987 GCF_010883055.1 Belonocnema kinseyi
TTTTTTATAATAGATATTTCCAATTGGCATGATTTTTTCAGCATTATATTTCCAGTAGACCGTTTTCCTCGGTTCCTTATGTGCTAAAATATTGATTAAAATTTTAATATTCATTTTTTTTTTAAATTGATATTATTCGCCCTCTACTGGTCGCAAATAACTTTCCAAAAGCATTAATAAACTGCAATATTACGTAAAATTCAAATATGTCACTTGAGGTGTTGTTTAAGGACCCATGACGGAGAAAAATAGATATTGATAAGCAGATATTACAAATTTTTATATTTAACCATAATATATAGATACTACGGCATACTACCTAATATCCTTTATTCAACATACAAAATATTAAAGGGCAATATATGTTTATATTGAAAGTATAAAATATGTGATATTAACAGTTAATATCTAAGATATTAAAAAAGCTAAATTTTATCGGAGCAAGGTCGCTGACGTGTGGCGTGGCGACAAAAGATTGTGTCTGTACCTTGAGCTTTCATCGTGTGTATTGTGGTTTTTCGGATATCTATTGCACTATAAGTTTTGGTGGAAAATGGATTAAATGTTTTTGGATACTTATAATTTTCTGAAGAAAATGAGGACTCAGCTACAGGCATCTTTCATATTAGCCTTGAACAGTGTGTTATCTGTTTAAGACAAAAATCGCATAATTATGCAAAAAGCCGAATGCTTGAGGATTCGGATTTTCAAAACAGAGGACTACGATGTTAACATTCTTTTGCATTTTACAGAAAATGGCATGCTTTACAGGTAATTTTTGCACAATTAAAAACTATTTCTTGAATATCTTAGATTCTGCCCTTTAATATCTTGGATATTGTCATTTAAATAAATCTTCTTTTTAATATCTACGGATGCTCTACTTCAGTATCTAGATTTCTGTCCCATAGTTAAATCGCTAAGATATTACCTATTAATATATAGATAGTCTGTGCTAACATCTATTTTTCTCCGGGATTAGAGTGGCTTATTCATATATATTTATTTCATATATAAATTATTCATTATATGCATTACGCGCCACTTGTCATAAGGATCGTCTAATATGTGAATATAGGTTCAAAATGATCATTATGGCAAATGACGTTTAAATTATAAGTAAATTATTGATTAATTATTCATAATAAATTATTACTGGTCTTGGCGTTAGGAAAAGAATTTATGTTTGAAATGTTATAATGGTGATAATTAGAGAACGGTTTCTTTAATTAATATTAAATATTCAGAAAACTTATTGTTGAACATGCATTAGAAGTTAAGAATATAGTTTATTATCAATAATTAAAATATATGTTAATATTAAATTAGTTTGATACCCAATTTTACCAATTTTTTCGACTTGTAAGGGATGAAAAATACAAATTTTTTTGTACAAATTTAAAAACTTTGAAATTTTAATCGATATTTTAGTAATTCGGAATCGAAAAAATAGGGTTGCTAGTAATATTATGCTTAAAAACTCATGCCGAATATAATATCTATTTATTATCACTACACTGAAAAAATGGTTAGTTGAGCCAAGTATTTAGTTAGTAAGATATGGTACTAATATTTTATTAGTTGCTAATGTTATTTTATTAGTTCGTACAATTCCATTAGTTGCACTTACTACTTAGTTAGTACCAGCAACTAAGTAAATGGTTGCGCCAACTAACAAAATAGCAATACCATATCTTACAAACTAAATAGTTGGCCCAACTAACCATTTTTTCAGTGTAAGCAATCATTTTTAATTGCCTATACATGTAATTTCCAATTATCCAATTGACTTCTTTTAGGGGTCCATTATTTGACTTGTATTCTTAACAAATCGAGGTGCCTTGTCCAAAAAGTTGTCCAAAACCACATTTTTTACATAATATGCTACACTGTGTTATATTAAATGTATATTATAATAATTTCTGCAACTCGATCCGGGACTTCTGCTGCAGGCGAACAAATTTTCCTTCAAACGTTTTGTTATATTTCATGTTATTTTCCTATAAATTTAAATTTTGTTAATTTAATGGTAATATTTTTCACGAGTAAATCGAAAACTACGTGTATTATTATCAAATATGGTCACTTAGAACTTCGCAAGTCTTTTTTGGGTCTACAATTTTTTTCTGATAAATTTTGAGACCGGAAAACGGAATTTATGATTCTTAATCCGATTTTTCAAGAATAAAAAAAACTATGCATCTCGAATGCTTGTGATAAAAAAATAGTCTCAGAGAAATGTGTAGATATCTTTTAAGATGGATACTTTTTTATTTTCAAATTTAGACCATTCTGATTTGAAAAATTGAATCTTTTATTTTTAGTAACATTTTGAATGATTAACACAAAAATTATGCAGTTTATAAAAAAATGGGTTTACAAAAATTTGTAGATATTTTTGAGATAAACAATTTTGTTCTTAAACATTTTATCTGTCTTGCATAGTTTCGCCTATGAATGGAATTTTTAATATTATTCTTCACGATCAAAATAAAAACTATGGAGCATATCAAAAAATTGTCTTAAGAAAATTTGAAGATCTTTTTTTAAATAAACCATTTTTATTCTTGACATTCTTTTCACATCTTGTTTCCTTTATCTGAAAAAAAAGAATTTTTGATATTTTCAAAAAGTATTTTTGATGGATAAAACCAGAACCATTACTTTTACAAACGCTAACCCCTAAATTTCTTCCTATTAGTAAAAATGTATCTCCATGTATTTTATTTTATTTAAAAAAAAATTGATTAGAGTTCTGCCAGGCCGTTCAAGGTCTGGAAATATTTTTTCTTCGTTTTTGCTTTTTAAAAAACACAAAATTTAGGGCTAAAATGCTCTTTCATCTCTAGATAGTATAAAGCCTGTAAATTTTTTTAATTGGAATAATATGTACCGAACTTATTTATAAAATATAGAACAAATCTTTTTTATAATAGATAAGGTGAAAATATTTATACCGAGTGACAGAATAGAGCCTGAATACTTTTAATTTTACTTTGAATTCTTGTGAATTTTCTCAGATTTCTAATTACTCCCAGTTATTTGAATTCAATTTATTGTTTTTAATTCCATAAATTGTGTTACATTCAATTGAATCATTTTGCATTTTTTGCAGCCTATTTGAATTCGTTTGGAATTCACCCTGAATGACTAATCATTTATCCAAAATTATTTTGAATTCGTATAAACTCCCTCGATTCTACTCAATTCAATGGATTTTTTTGTAGGTTCTATTTTTTCTTAGGCACTTTATCAAATTCCCTTAAATTTTTGAAAATTTACTCAACATCTAATGAATTAACCAGTTTTTTAATCCACTTAAATATATTTTTTTAATTCTCCTTTAATTGTTATGACTTTTATCAAGTTTTCATAATTTCTCTTATATTCCTTTTAATTCCAGGGGCGCGAGCCCTGGAGATCAGGTCGGGCGATCGCCCGACCTGTGTTAAAGGGGGGGGGGGTCCCAAAATTAGAAAATATATTGCGTAAATAAATTAAATAAAAATGCGCAAAAAATAACGAAAAATAATTAAGTAAAGAGAGTGAAATAAAACAGAACGTGCACAAATCCATAACTTGCACGAATTTATATTTATCAACATGTTCGCCAATATTACATATGAGAGCAACATTTCGTAAGTATCTTTGAATTTTTATAAGTATAAAAAAGAATGCTTCGAATATATCCCTTTGCTGTATGCCAGCATAAATAAAACGGGTACAAAAAATTCCATTTCGAGAAAAATTAGATCGGAGTTCAATAACTAATCATTTTTTTCAAATTGGCAATTATAAGTGATGCAAGAACGTATTCTGATTAATTTTATCGATTACAACAAACATATCGTAGAAAAAGATTGATTAATAAATTTTGCCTAACCAGTTTTTTAGAAATCCAATACAAATTTGTCTAACTTATCATCAGGCCAGCCATGTGCTCGATTCCATATATAATTTTTTAACCTATAATATTAATTTTAATTATTTTCAGCGTTTCAAATCACTTTCGATTCATTTAAATACTTCTCTTATTTCGATCTCCATATTTTACAATATTATAATGATACAAATTAAATAATGAATAAACGCTGTTTCCTAATATTTTAAAAACATTTAAAGTTTTTCAAAAATTTGTAAAATGACAATGATTTAATTGAGTAATATTTAACGACCCTAAAGTTAGCTATGCATATAGATTTGAAATTTCGACCTTGAATGAAAAATGGAATATTAGTCGTAACCAAAAAGTAAAAACACCATTGGAATCGTCTGAGCCGTATCTCTAAGTGGTTTTTTCACTTTTTTAAAAAAGTCATTTTTAAAATAATTACGTTGTTAATTAACATTTATCCTTCATTATAAAAAAAAGCCAAAAGTCATAAAGAAAAAGTGAAGATAGTTCTGGATTCTTCTCGGCAATATCACCAGGTGTTTTTTTATTGTTTGAAAAAATTAATTATTTAACAATTCTATTGTTTATAATTTTTAAAAATTTATTTAACAATTCTGGTAAACAATTCAGAGCTAGTAAGTGAAAAATAACACACCTTGAAGCATTGTTATATTGAAAAAGGCTCAAATGAGTTTTTAAAAATATGTGATATCTCTAACGAGATATCACGTGCCTTTATTTCGTTGGTTACAGAGTAAAGTC
>NC_046663.1:78346087-78347615 GCF_010883055.1 Belonocnema kinseyi
AGGGAGCTCTTCTTAATATTTTGACACCAAAATCATGTCGATACACCTTACCGACTGCGAGTAAAGCCACCCACGCTTTAACTTGACAGACTGTACGTGAATAGCGCGCCAAAATTTCAAACATCAAGTTAAAGAAATTTCTACTAACTTAATTTAAAAATAAATAATTGATAATAATTTTTCTATACAATAAGGAATCAGCAATTTGAATAGAAAAAGGTATAAGAGATCAAATTACATTGCAAATAATTTAAAATTAAAACTCTCACATACTATTTCGCACAAATATTAAACACTTTAATTGTTAGGATTTGAATGATTTATTTTTATAAGTGATTCAAAAATTACTTAAGTTTATACTCAGGGGCACTAACCCCGAGGAGTATAAACTTCTACTGAGGGGTAAAGATGTACTACAGTGGTGAGAGGGTGGATCGAGAATATCTTAAATATTACAACCCAGAAATTAGCTATGCATATAGATTTGAAATTTCGACCTTGAATAAAAAATGGAATAATAGTCGTAGCCAAAAAGTAAAAATATCATCGGAATCGTCTAGGCCATATCTCTAGGTGTTTCTTTCTCTTTTTTAAAAATTTATTTTTGAAACAATTATGTTGTTAATTAACATTTATCCTTCATTATAAAAAAAACCAAAAGTCTTAAAGAAAAAGTGAAGATAGTTCTGGATTCTTCTCGGCAATATCTCCAAGTGCTTTTTTCATTTTTTTAAAAAATTAATTATTTACACAATTATATTGTTTATAATTTTAAAAATTTATTTTACAATTCTGTCAAACAATTCAGAGTTAGTAATTGAAAAATATCATGCCTTGAAGTATCATGAATGAAAAGAAATTTTGAACAGTGCAAAAAAGTTAGTTTAAACATTGTTTTTGCCCCTTCTACGCACACACCTTTACGATATCCCATGGCGCATATGGATTTGATTATTTATCCTTCATTATAAAAAAAACAAAAGTCCTAAAGAAAAAGTAAAGATAGTTCTGGATTCTTCTTGGCAATATCTGCAAGTGTTTTTTTTCCATTTTTTGAACAAATTAATTATTTAAACAATTATATTGTTTATAATTTTGACAAATTTATTTAACAATTCTGGTAAACAATTCAGAGTTAGTAATTAAGAAATCACATACTTTGAAGTAACATGAATGAAAAAAAATTTTGAACAGTGCAAAAAAGTTAGTTTAAACATTGTTTTTGCCCCCTTTACGCATACACCTTTACGATATCCCATGGCACATATGGATTTGATTATCTATCCTTCATTATAAAAAAACCAAAAGTTCTGAAGAAAAATCCATATGCGCCATGGGATATCGTAAATGTATGTGCGTAGAGGGGGCAAAAACAATGTTTAAATGAACTTTTTTGCACTGCTCAAAAATTTTTTTCATTCATGATGCTGTAATATAGTCACAGCTTCCTCCTTCGATTAGATAAGCAGCCCTATATATTTGAGGGCTTCAGGGCCACTAGTTTAGTTCTAATCTTGACTTTACTCTG
>NC_046663.1:78347715-78353721 GCF_010883055.1 Belonocnema kinseyi
AGCTCTTCTTAATATTTTGACACCAAAATCATGTCGATACACCTTACCGACTGCGAGTAAAGCCACCCACGCTTTAACTTGACAGACTGTATTTCAAGAATTTATTTGCTACATAAGTACCTGAGGAAATAAATGTGTTTTAACGTAGAAATTTATCATCGTTTTCATTTTGATAATCGCTCTTGTCCTTTTTGTTTGTTTGTTGCTCATCACATTCTTTTTTCTCGAACAGGGGGGGGGGCTACCTGAAATATATCTGCCTGACCTGTTTCACATAGGATTGGCGCCACTGCTTAATTAACTCAAATTTTATTTGATTCATTGTTTTTTTTTAATTTTCTTAATTCATTTAAATTTTTTTAGATTCGCCCTCAATTCTGTTCAATCTTATTTTATTCAATATAAAGAATATTTTTTGATTTTCTTAATTTCGTTCGAATCACTCAAAATCTATTGGAGTCCATCAGCCTCTCCTGAATTCCCTTTTATTCTTGTCAATTCACTGCTATTTTACTTAAATCAATACATTCTAAGGATAAAATAATTTGTTGTGCCTTTAATTAGTATTTTTCGAAACTCTAAATCTAAGAAAACTCATTTTCAGATAGCGTATTAGTTAGCGTTGGGCAAAATTTAAAAATTAGAATTTTCATTGGCACTCTAATCTAGGAAATGGTTGAATCCATTACATGTCCTTAAGAAACAAATTTATGTACATATAAGAAAATATTCATGCTTATACTGTTGAATGAGATAATACTGCAGATTTAAAAAAAAACATTGAACAGACTTAAAAAATGTTAATCCAACCATCCAGAAATAAACATTGAGATGCAATCTGTATGTATTTTCTATTCATTTCGAAAGTGAAGAAAGTTTAGGAAACAGGTTGAAAAAATAAAAACAAAGTTACTGAAACATTTTAATGAAGGGGGATTGAATTAAAAACTTTTTAAGCATGCATAATGATCACACTACAAATTACAGAAATTAAGTGCGTAGAATGTAATAATCAAGTATTGTCTTCGAAAAAAATAGGCCTAATCTGATGAAAACCGGTATTTCTTCCTTTATATTTATTATCGATTAATGCGCGATAAAGTCTTATGACGATTTTTACGTATAAGTATATGCAAAATATACATAGGTATAATTATTGATTAAATATTGGTCGTCCATCTTTTGTTCAATTAATGTTTGATAGGTGTACGGATATCAGTCTTTAATCGCACGAGAAATTAAGAAAGGAAAACTAATTTTTATTTGAATTGAAGAAATATTTCACCAGATGGTGCGGTAAGATATTTTTCACGCTTATGTAATTTCTTTTGAAACAAACTTGCTGAAATAAAATGTATTATTTTTTTTGTCGATTATTAATTACAATAAATAATTTACAAACAAAAAAACTCTATTTTTAATGTTAAAGATTTTTAAAAAAATCGACGAAACTATTAGAATTACAATGTTCGGTAGACTGTTATTGTAATGAATTTGGTTTATAACCAATTAATTGTAACTGTAACTTTACATTGCAGACTAAAACCTATTGCTAAAAACTATTCAAAATTAAAAAAGTTTAAATTAAAGTCATTGGGTATTATTAATTGCATTTTTTTAATTTTTAATTGAAATTTTCCAAAAAAGAATGTCTAAATTGCACGATTTAAAGTATATCTTTAAACCTAAATCATTTTCAAACTAAAAACCTGGCAATATTGAACTATTTTAAATTTAAGCATTTAGAATTCAACTATTCAAAATTCAAACCTCACGGAATTAAAAAAATACCAATTGCGTGCTCAATACGGTGAAAATTGACAAATGTTTCATTTATTAGACGTTCAAAATTCCGATATTTTAATTTTGATATCATCATATTATTCAACAAAATCATATTTTTAGCAAAAAATGATAAAATTTGAAGCGTGACAATTTAGACTATTTTAATTTCTCAGTAGAAAGTTTCTCAAATTAAATGCGTGCAGAAGGCACTTTCATTTTAAATGTACATAAAATTGAACAATTAAGAAAAAAGTTTAATAAAGTATAAATTTTAATTGGAACTATTTAGAAATAATTTTAAAAAATCAACTAAATCATTTATAAACCGTGAATAGTCACAAGTTTTCCAATCTAAACTTCCAAAACTAAACCGTTACAAATTGTGAGCGTTGAAAATGGGAAAATTTAGAGGACCAAGCTGTTTAAGCTGTCAAAATTAAATTGAAGTCCTTCATCATTGTAAATAAAGACAGGTAAACTAATTTCTTAATTAAATTGAATTAATGAAAATTTGCATTAGAAAATTTTTTTGTTCTTTAATGTAGTCACATCTGGCGCAACTTAATTCTATATAAACGCCCTAAAAATACTAAATACAATTTCCTTAAATACTTTTGATGCGAATATATGTGAAACCATTTTAAATTATAGCGTTTAAAATATAATAAAGTAAAATTAGACATAGAATCTGGCGCATTCAGAAACAAATAAAATGCGCACAATGTTTGAAATCGTAAAGTTTGGGAAATGAAATGATCAAAATTGAACGATTTTAACTTTGCACCGTTCAGTTGCACTTTAAACAACTTTTTTCAGATAGTTGTCGTGTCAAAAATCAGATCTCTGACAAAACAGTTTTTCCATGATTTTAAGAATCAAGGTAATTGTAATAATAATGTCCTTTAAAATAAAAAACATTATTATTTTAAAAATTTATAAACTAACAAAAAAATGATTTTAACCTTGTTTTTTGCAGTTTAATTTTCTCTAACTGTCACTTCTGACCAATTTTTGAAACATGTTGGATTTTAATCATTGGTGTCTTATTTGTCGCGAAAAAAACTCTATACTACTCTACAATTTTCAATTTTTACAGTAAATACTTCTATTGCTGAAATCATAAGAACATTTTTTCTAAAGAATTGTAACATATTAATTTAAATATATTTAAAGATTGTTTACTAATTTTCAAAATTAGAAAAAGTAACGTTGTAGGAAATGCTTTCCCCGAAAAATTAAGCCATAATATATTCAAATCAACCCATTTTTAATAGCGAAGGAGCCGCAGTAAGAAATCTTTGAATAAAAATAACTATTCTTAAAATAATTATTTTCCGCAAGTTAAAAATTTTTTTATAAAAAAAATGTTTTTCTTTCATAACACATGACTGATATAATTTTTATTATTAAAATAAGAGAAAACTTACTTAACTATTACAAAAATCAAATACAAACTCCCGCAAAAGCATTTATTTCGGAATAAAATACTGGATTTCGACAAACCCTTATTTTTTATGATAGTATTTTTTTAGTACATGTTTTATATCACAATAAAAACTCCCAATATTTTATTCTTTTGTTTTTAAAGGAGTTTACTAATTCTGGATATTATTTAAAATTTAGTATCTTACAAAACGCGAATTTAAACATCCTCTCTTTCATTCCTTTTCACTGCAGAGATACATAAAATATGTTAATCGCGAGGGGCTATTCCGTCTGGAATATGATTTCACGTATCTCAAAGATTCAGTAAGCTAGTTAATTATATCAAATGAGTTCAGTGTTTAAATTAGTAATAATTTGTTAAATCAAGACTCTGATAAGTCACTTAAGGTATTTTAACTTGTGTGCCTTTCTTTTACGCTATTTTTCTCTTAGCGCAGAGACTCGTTTCTCATTCCGCCTTATTATTCCATATTTGGCCTTATTTTTAGAGGAGCGAGTAATGGCTCTTGCCATTCATTGTTATCCGCACTACTCGAGACTAAGCTTTTACTCATAGAATTCATTTCAATGCTCGAAACTTTAATAAATTAAAAAATGTAGAAATTTGAAAATGTAAATAATTGATAATACATAATTGAATTGCACTAATTGAATTATTATTGTACTGTCAATTTTCCATTCAAAAATAGAAAGAATTATTGCATATTTATAATATCAAATATTTAATTTTACTATCAGAAAAGATTGAGTATCAATTGAGATTAAGAACTTTATTTTCAATGTCAATTAAAAAATAAAACAGCTATTTCAATTTTAAAGTTTTATACACTGCCGTGCAAAAGTTTTAGCCCACCTCTTTGTTTATGACTGAATGAATTATCTTTACTTTAATTATAAGAGCTAAAAAAATTTCTCTTTAAAACGTTGATTGTCTAGTTTTTAAATAGATATTGCAAAAGTAGTGTAAATTTCAATTTTTTCTTACATTCTTAAAAACTTCCGAAATAATCAACATTTTTTAGATTTCTTGGGTTCATTTTGAAGCTATTTTTTTATTGCAAACCATCAGCTTACGAGTATAAATTGTAAAAAATCTCTTTTCGAATTGCAAGAACTTGAAATTGTGATAAAAAAGTTGAACAAATTTAAAAACATCTTATCTGTAGGCAAATCAGAATAAAAGTTAAATTAATATATATTTTGTGGAAATTACATAGAAACTTCATGCTTATATGTTTCATATATTTCACAACAATATTTTTTTACCAAAATAAATATTGCAGTTTTTCCAACTTTTTTGTTACAACTTTAAGTTCTTGCAATTCAAAAAGAACATTTCACGAATTATAATCTAAGGTTTTGTGATACGGTGAAGAAAAGGCTTCAAAATGAGCCCAAGAACATTGAAAAATGTTGACTATTTCGGAAGTCATTGAAAATTTCAGAAAACATCCAAATTTACGCTATTTTTGCAATCTATACTTAAAAACTAAACAAATTGGCTTAACCCTGGGCTCGTTTTATAAAGAATATGGAAAACAATCATTCTTACAGAGAGAAATTTTTTTAACTCTTGTATAATTAAAATTAAGAGATTTTATTCAGTCATAAAAAAATAGGTGGCCTAAAACTTTTGCACGGCAGTGTAACTATTTGTGGAAAAATTAAATTGAAAAAGTAAGTGAATTCTCCATTTTATGATAAAAAATTTCTCAATTAGAAATTAATTTCAAATTTAAACATTATATGGATTCTCTAATGTGAAATTTTCGATGTCAAATTTGAAAAAATCAATGTTGTCATTGGAAATTCTGACAAACAATGATGAATTATAAATTGTTTTGTACAAATTAAATTGTATTAATTAACAAACAAGTAATTCGTACACGAAAAAGGATAATTATCGATTGAAAACGTAAGAAATAATTTTAGAGCATTTATTGATTGAATGAATTGATTTTAAGTTCAGTGTCAGAAATAATGTTCATGGAATTTCATTTGCAAAATTATCAAAAAAATAATTTCTTAATTTGAAAAGTCTATCAATTTGAAACTTTTTTTTCGAATTTACTTAAGAATTTCTTCTTTTGTTTACATGTTTGATGATTCTTTATTGTATTTTTAAGTTTTTATCCACAATTTAAAATAAATAATTTTTTTCAAAATTGACCATTTTTCATTTTTAGACAAGAAAATTTTTTCGAGATTACATTTTTTTTAGTATTAATTTTCTACTTATTTTCCTGATGTAATTTGGCATTAATTTTTTTAAACGAACTTTTTTATCTAAATTTAAAATTTATTATTCATCGTCAAAATTTCCAATGAAAAAATTAATTTTTCAAATTTTTCATTGAAAATTTCATAGGCAGTATTTTCATATACGCACGCATCTGCGACATGCGTGAAAAGCGTAAAATCCGCTCCTCGCCATCTCTTTTCCTGTTTATATTTTCTCATCGTTACGAGCGAGGGTGCTCGACGCGAGCTTCGCGAGCCTCGCGAGAACAGAGACTGACTGGGCCGAGAGACCACCGGGAAACTCGACGTAGCCATGCGAGCTTCTTCGTGAACGCGCGAACGCGGCGAAGCTCGCCGATCCGGAATGCAGGCAGAAATCATGTCGAATTCATCGCTAGCGAGTGCCTCCTCATATCATAAATACGTTATTCGGTATCTACCAGGTGTATACATATGAAACCGGTATTTTTTCAAGAAAAAAACACATTTATTTCAAGAGAATGATAACAAATATTTTATTCAAAGTATGCGCCC
>NC_046663.1:78353821-78363228 GCF_010883055.1 Belonocnema kinseyi
ACAATACGCCAATTAGCACAAATGGTAAGTTCCGACAGTGCCTACAAGTGTGCCTACTGGCCGCTAGATGGCAATACCGGTTTCATATGTATACACCTGTTAAGCCGTTCCCCAGATCCATAGGCTGAATTATAACGACGAGGAGAAGAGTTTCTTTGTTCGGGCAAATCGGGGCGCTCATATAGCAGAATCAGGGGCGGACCCAGAAAAATATTTCGAGGTGTTGGGGACGGGTTTCTAAAAACCTCCCCCGGATCCATCACTAAGCAGAATATACATTTCATTAGATAGCATTGCGTCACACGCTATATAGTTAAATACGTCACATCATTTGTGCGCTTTACTTGAATTTACTTTTAAATTTTTATTTTACATATGATCCGTAATTAATCTATTTATATATTTTGCTGAAAATTCATATACATTTTTCAAAAATTCATCTCTAGTTGAAAACTCTTTTTTTTCTTCTTAAATTATATTTTCAAGCGATTTATAAATTTAGCCAGTTCAAATTTCATCTCTTCGTTTCGAAATGTTATTATTTTTCATTTAAGACTGGACAGAAATATATTTGTTTATGAATAATTCTATGCTAAATGAGCATGGAAAAGATTCACAATTACAAAACCAGACTTCAAAACTGACTCCCTTTCCGGCTGATTGGAGATAAGAAATAATAATTGGAGAAAAGATAGATGAAAAAGTCAACCAATTTTTTTCAAACTCATAGTTTTTTTCTTCTTCAAAATTAAACTATTTAGTAAAAAATAAATTTTTTACTGGAAACTTAATTATGCCAGTTCAAAATACACCTATTTTATAAAAAAAATCAACTATTTTCTTGAAAATATTTGGTTTAAAATTCAATTGTTTGGCTTAATATTCGACTTTTTATTTGATATTTGAACTATTTGGGTAAAAATTAATCTATTGTGTTAAAAATTAATTTGATGACAATTAATTTTTTAAAGTAAACATTTGTTTAATTCAGCTATCATTCTTCTTTTTTGTCCAAAAATTTAGTATTTATTGGAAAATTAACCTTCTTGTAGAAAATATGTTAGTATTTTTTAGGAAATTGTTTCTTTAGTACACAATTCACGTCTGGGGTTAAAAGATTAACTACTTTATAAAAATACTGATTTTTGTGTTAAAAATTAATTGCTTCAACGAAAAGTGTTACAAAATTTTCCGTTTTTTCAAGAAACTGTTTTTTGGGGTTTAATATTTCTTTTAATAAATCATAAATGATCATTAGTTTGCAGAGAAAGAGATAGAGAGAAAGAGCGGTCCTTCATGAATAAATTTCTCCAATTTTAACACAATATCAGTCAATTGAAAACTTTACATTTTTCCTATTAGGTGCCGCAATGGTTACATTTGCTACAAGATATTACTTTTTCAACAAATTTAGTCATGCACTAACATTTGTTAATTTTCAGAACAAATTATATAAACAAATGCATATTTTCGGCGTTCTCAAGCAAAAATAAAACGTTTTTTCATCTGATATTGCTTAAATTATATTCAACAAAGGTAGTTATTAAATAACATTTGTTAATTTTACGAACAAATTAAATAAACAAAAGCATATTTTCGGCGTTTTCAAGCAGAAATAAATCGTTTTTTCATCTGATCTTGCTCAAATTATATTCAACAAATTTAGTTATGCATTCCCATTTTTTAATTTTAAGAACAAATTCTATATACATATTGACAGTGGAACAGTTTTGAATTTTAAGCGTTTAAAATGAAAATTCAACACATCTCTCATTGAGAATTTTTTCATTTAAACGCTAGAGCAATTACACGCAATGTATAATAAAATAAATGTGTATGAATAGAACATTTAAGAGAATGGAACTGTTTTAATTAACTTGTGTAGTCGTAAATTAATTTTTAAAACTGAAATTTCAGCTACTCCGTTTTTAATTCAAAATTTATCTTTTTCAGTTACATCAAAAATACAAATACTAGGTTGGAAATTCATGTTTCTGATCGAAAATTCTGGCGTTTAGTTGACAGAAGTTGAGTTGGAAGATGAACTATGTTGCTGAAAACTCGGGTTTATAGTTTTTTTTTAAATAAAAAATCATTTTTTCCCTGGGAATCAAAATATCATTTGTTGATAAAAATTCAATTTTTGTAGAAAACAAAGATGGGAGAACAATAATCAGTGAGTTATTCTCTCAAAAATAATTCTTATAAATAATATTAATATTGATCAAACATGTAACTATTTGGTTGAAACCCCGTTTATTTAAGGTAGAAATGTGTTTTACAACTGAAAATCCAAGTATTCACGTTAAAGAGTCATTATTGAAAGCAAAAGTTAGTTTCTTCATTGGAAATTTCAACTACCTTGGTTTAGAAATTGAATTTTTGGTTGAAAATTTGACTACATTCTTGCAAACACGTTTTATCGTTTGATAATTAATTTTCTCCAATGAAAAGTTAACTGCAGGTTTCTAGTTGCAAATTTATCTATTTCAGTTTAAAATTTAACTACATAATTGAATGAAAATTAATTTTTTTGTTTGAAAATTGAAACTGTTCTCTTCATGATTTGTGTGTTTGGATTAAATAATAACGTTTCTAACAACATATTGAATTTTTTAAATTTTCGAATAAACATTCGTTACGAATTTAACTTTATAACTGTTTCATTTCTGGTAGGAAAGTCATCTTCTCGATTAAATATTTACCTCTTTGTCATACAGACCCTACTTTGACGCTAAACGTGGAAAAACGGCCGATTTCGGCTTATTTAGAACCCACTTTACAGATTCCAGCCCCTACGAAGGTAGGAGATACGGCTTCAAAGTAGGGCCTAAATTTCGACTCGGGTGAAGAGAAGAGAAAAGATACTTTTCTTATATTTTGTTCGATTCGTGAAAACCAACTCCATTTTGTCCACAAAAAAAAAACTTTTCTTCATTATGGTCAACACTTTTATATTAAATATAATAAATTTTTATGTAACTCTGCCTGGGATTGCTTATTAAGACGTTCCAAAATGAAGTGCAAATTGTATTTATCGTGTTTACTTTAATATTCGTTTCTTATTTTGCATTAAATTATATTCTTAGCTAAGCTAAAACTTGTAACATTCCAATAAATTGATATCATTACAATATGTAATATCCATGGAAATTAAAACATACTGATTTTTATTGCCTTGATTATACAGAGATTCATTATGTTTAATCTTGTTTTTTACGATCAAAGAAAAATGAGGCTTCATGTCAATAAAATAAAAATATTTATACAAAATTTGTAAATCCTTGTTCGTTGAATAAATGTTGTCTCATTTATTCTCGTAGCTTGTATCGTTTGCACACAATTTAATATTTTGATTCTCAATTTTGTTTTTCATGAAGAAAACAAAAACTACTCATCCTATAAAAAAAAGTAATTCATGACAAATTTTTAGATCTCTTTTAGTTGCAAAATTTTTGTCGATCTATCTCTTTTCGTATTTTGCTTTGTTTTAACTTATTTAGTTGTTATCTAAAATTGTATCAACAACGATCACACCGGACAGACAGACACCGACGTAAAAACTTGTTTTTCTGACTCAGGGGGCCTCAAAACATCGACATTGGGTGAAATTTGCGAAAGTCATTTTTCACATAAAACTAATACCTTCTCATTATAGATGAGAATGCAATTCATTTTTTTTTGTGATCAACATTTGAATTTTCGATTTTTTAAAACAAAATTCAAAGAGCTAATAAAAGAATAATGTAGGGCCTTGGAAAAATAACGTTTTTCTCTTCTTCAAGTTTTTCCATATTACGTTTTTTTTTTACTTCAAATGTCCATTTTCGTTTGGTTTTTTGGATTTTGAAAATCCTATAATTTTTGATGTTTTTATTTTTTTAAATATCGACAATCAAACTTGTAATTTTGGAAATTGTAGGTGTGAGTATGGTAAGGGTGGTTTTTTAGGGGTCCTGCCAAACATTCTCACTGAATCCAGCATTCATTGGATAAAAGAAGCGGATTTTTTATGTTTGTATATTTTCAAATATCGACAATCAAATTGGTCATTGTTGACATTTCAGGTGTGGATACAGTAATGGTGGTTTTTAGGGGTCTTGCTAAACAATCCTATCGACTCCATAATTCTTGGGGTTAGAAAAGAGGATTTCGGACGTTTTTATTTGGTTAAATATCGACAATCAAACTTTAACAAGGTAGGTTTGAATAAAGGGTGATGTGTAAGGACGGGTAACTGTTTAAAAACATTTGTATTCGACAATCCTTGCCAGCAAAATATTATTTTTTGGCCTTCTAATTGATTTCAGGAAAATAAAAATTAGAAAAATAATTTTTTTATTCCATTCACATGAACGTTCACAAATGAATTATATGAATAATTAAACTAATGTGTTTCTAGCAAATAAATCTTCTTCATTGAAGAATCATCACTTTGCTTGTAAATGTAATTGTTTTGTTGCAAAATTCGCTTTTGTCGGATTAAAATGAACTTTTTTGATGCAAACACGTGTTAAAAAAACAAGAATTCAAGGAACAAATTTGAACAACAACGAACAGACAAAAATAAAAAATTCCTATTGTAATCTGAAAAAATCAATAAAAAAAATTTAGACAAAAATAAAAAAGAGGAAGGAAAAATGAGAAGGCAGACAACCACGTCCCATTCCTTCTTTTTCTTTCTTTCGTCTTTTTTATTTTTATTATCATCAAATAATAATAAAATAACATTCAAAGGAAAAAAAAGAGAAGGAAGGGGATGTGTTACGCTGCCTTCTCATTTTTCTTTCCTCTTTTTTATTTTTGTCTGAAATTTTGTTTTGTTTTTTTTCAGATTACAATAGGATTTTTTGTTTTTGTTTGTTCGTTGCTGTCCAAATTTGGTCCTTGGATTCTTGTTTTTTTAATTTTTTTAACAGGAGTTTGCATCAATTTGATTATTGGACTATAAATAGGAGTTTTAATTTGGGTTTTAACCTAATTTAAATGTATTTAATTTTGATTTACTTTGGTGTTTGTAATTCATATTTTTGTTTTAAAATTAAACTAATTTGTTAGAAAGTTGAAATGCTTGTTCAGAAGTGAAGGATATATTATTTAAAAATGAAAAGATTTGATAGAAAATTATTAAATTTTGTTTAATGATGGACGTTCTTCATTATTTCATGTCAGTATAAAGATACTGGTAACTTGGAATAAAATGTTTTAAAACATTATTGTGCAATTTCCTCGGCCAGCGACATAGCCAGGATTTTTTTGGGGAGGGGCTTCGATTTTTTTCCGACGGGAACTTCGGATTTATGTACAGGAAAAGAGTGGGGGAAAAGGTAATTGAATAATGAAAAAACTTAGTTTCGGGAGCTTTAACTGCGCCCCTGGCTAAGCCTGTTCTAGGCAAGGCTCGCGAAGCTCGCAGCGAGCTTCTTCATTCAGAGGATTCGAGTAGCGTCCCGTTTCAGAGCAGAGTCGAGCACCGTAAGCAGAGTCGAGCACCACAGCTGGCCACAAGTTGCTCAACCATTCCGATAGGAGACTCCCCGAGATCACTTCTCTTCTCCCCACAACGAAAATTGTGACTCTACTTAAAGACTGCGGAGAGAAGAAGCTGATCGGCTGATCTGCCTTCCGAGACTCTTGGGCTCGAGAAGAGAAAAGGGCGAACGACGCTTCGCTCCTAGTCCCTGGTTATTTCGGCTCTGCTGATTTTGTGCTGGCGCATGCGCAAAAGTCGTCGCACAAGATTCCAACTTCACCCGGATTCTTTTTCTTATTGCCTCTTATTCGCTCTTATTCCTTGCTTAATATCTGATTACTAATTCTAATAAACTCTCTAGCTTACTGATGCTTATCGAATCTTATTTTTCTTTATTTCTTACTATCTTCCGTTACATGAAAGAGATTTAAGAAGATTTCAATCATTAAAATAGTTAAATTCGTGATTGAATATCCCCTCGATTAATCGTATTATTTTTAAAATATTGCTTCAAGGCTAATGAAAGTTTCCTTGAAGTTGTTTATAATTTTCTCTTTACACTAACTTAATCAGTGCTACTGTTTATCAAAGCAAATATTCAATGAGGCTGGTTGCAGCTTGAAAAAGTGTATTTGACTGCGAGGAAATTTCAAGGAAACATTGCTTAAACATACGTCAAATCCATCAAGTACTTTAATTCTTCATCCTTCAGAATCGAAAATAAAGTATTATCTAATATTATGAGTCTGCATTGTTCAAATACAGAATAAGTACAAAATTATAAAATAAGAAAAACCTTACATTAAAGTTCGTCTCTTGCCAAAATTGATATGTGCCAAGGTGATAAAAACAGATCTTGAGATATGAAGAATTAAGCTATTGGAATATTGAGCAACCTCAAACATACTCATTCTTTTGAAATTAATTCAAGCGTTTTTGTTCTACCATTTTTATCTTCTGTTTAATTAACAATCAACAAGGCCTGAATTTCAACATTTATAGCGTGATTTATTCTATTAAGCTTTGTTTCTTATCACAGAGCTCATTACGATTCTATAATTCACATCCAGAAAAGATAACAATATATTTTTTTTGGACACACATAGCGATACATTTTTGCCATAATTGGAAAGTACCGCGAGGTAGAAAAATATACCGGTTATTTCGAGTGGTTGCTATACAGTATACATATGATATACATTATTTTATTTATAATACTTACACCTATATTGTACGGCTACCAATGCGGTACAGATTGGTTCATTATTAGCGCGACACTTTCTATCTCTGAGTTAATGCACTCAAGTCTTTGCCATGCGAATTTTCTTAGCACTGGACACAATGCCGATAAATTTACAACAAACTCTTCGAAATTCCTCCAAAAACTATATAGAAATACTTTCAAAACAAGGAAGAATTTCGTGAGCTCTTGTTTCAGTAAAAATTAAATTAATTAAGAGTAATTGTACATACTAGGAAGGTACATTTAATCAGAATCTGAGGCTTCGGAACTAGGATCACTTTCTGTTTCGGTCGTATCATGATTTACCGGTGGTCTGTTCGTGTTCACAAAAAGGTCATCTTCTTCCTTCTCTTCGTTATCTTTTGAATCTTCTTCCTCTTCATTGTCTGCATCCCCGTTGCTTTCGTGTCGCTTTTGTTCAAATTCCTGTGGCCAACAATTTTGTGACTGGTAGAACTTTATATGCTCCTGGAAATAAATAAAAAAGAAATTCATATTTTATTAATTATTTGAGGGGTCAATTATTCGATTTTTTTTATACATGACTGAAAAATGTTGCATGAGATTGTTCAAGATCACATGGCTTTTATACATTTTTAATTTATTTTTACATAGATTGCACGAGATTGCATAGTCCTTACAAAACAAAATATTGTAGGAGAATTATTATAGGCCTAGAATAATTTTCCTATCATTTTTTCTCAATTGTAGGAAATTCATATAGAAAATCATTATACTAAAAATGTTAACAGGACAATCAGAATTGTAATAAATAGTAGGAATATTGAATATTGTAAAATTATTTTCAATCTTTTAAAATAATTTAAAATCTTGTAAATTCTTCGAAATTTTTTAAATTGTTTCATACCTCTTGAAATATTCAAAATTATAAATTAAAAAATTGACATTAAATTGAAATTATTCATTAAAGTTCCTAAAAAAAGGTTTCAAATTTCTAGAAAGCTTGAGAATCGCCAGGAATCCCTTGAAATTTCATTTTACTTATTTTATAAATATCTCTAAAAATCGCTTGAAATTATTTCGAATATATTAAAATCCCTTGAAAACTCTCCTTTGGAAATCGTAAAAATCCATTAAAATAAATCAAAGTAATTAGAAATCCTTTGATTATAAATTAAATTCAAATTATTCCTTAAAAATCTCTAAAAAATATTTAAATTCCTAGAAATCTTGTGAATCGCTAGGAGTCCCTTGAAATTTCAATTTACTTATTTTACAAATAACTCTAAAATCCCTTGAAAACTAGAAATCCCACAACATTTTTTAGAATTGCTAGAAATTCGTTCAAATATTTTAAAATGCTTTGAAAACTTTCCTTTGGAAATCGTAAAATTCCATTAAAATAAGTTAAAAAATTTTGAAATCCTTTGAATATAAATTAAATTAAATTTATTTATTAAAGTTCTCTAAAAAAATATTAAAATTCCGAGAAATCTTGCGAATCGCAAGGAATCCCTTGAAATTTCATTTTACTAATTTACAAATACCTCTAAAAATACCTTCAAAACTTTACAAATCCTACAACAAATTTCAGTCGCTTGAAGTTCTTCCGAATATCTTAAAATCCATTGAAATAAGTGAAAATAATTTGAAATCCTTTGATTATAAATTAAATTGAACTTATTCATTAAAGTTTTCTAAAAAAAGATTCAAATTCCTAGAAATCTTGCGAATCGCAAGGAATCTCTTAAAATTTCATTTGACTTATTTTACAAATACCTCTGAAAATACCTTGAAAACTAGAAATCCTACAAAATTTTTCAGAATCGCTAGAAATTTGTTCAAATATCTTAAAATTCGTTGAAAACTTTCCTTTGGAAATCGTAAAATTCCATTAAAATAAGTGAAAATAATTTTTAATCCTTTGATTATAGATTAAATTGAACTTATTCATTAGAGTTCGCTAAAAAAAAATGGTTCAAATCCCTAAAATTCTTGGGAATCGCTAGGAATCGCCTAAAAAAAACTATCATGAAAAAACTATCAGAAATTTACCATAGGAAAATAAAAATTATAGAAAATCATTACAGACCTCTACTGAATTTCCTGTAATCATATTTTTTCGTCCCGGGGATTTACAAGAGATTCCAGAAAGATAGTGTATATCAGATTGCAGGAGTTTTATTAGTGCCTCGGAATTATTAGAATGAAATATTTTTTATGTGGATTTTTTAATTAATTTTCCCTAGAATTATAAGCTTCAATTCTGTTTGAGCAAAATACAAACCCTTGTTAAGATTTTAAAAATTTCTCCCTTGACTTTGTCGCCTTCTAGAATGGGTTCGATAATAACGAAATCTCCTCTTTTCACCCAGATACTTTTTCGAAACTTCGGTGGCATAGATATTAGAAATCGATCTCCCGTTGCATCCATCGCTTCGTGAAGGTTATTCCCACGTGATTCTATTAGTTGAACTATTGATTGAGACTCAGTGGGCACACTTAAATCCTCCTCGAGCTCCCGGGCTACGTGTTTTCGTTTCGTTGATCTGGACATTATGATCTGAAACGTGATATTACATTCGGCTTATTATTCAATATTATTTCCAAAGATGAGGAGTTTATTTTGAATTAATCAATTCCGATGCATCATGGAAAAAAAGAACAGAGGTGGCGGACCCTAGGGGGCAACGATCATCTAAAAATCGCCCAGGGAGGGGCAAAGTCTTG
>NC_046663.1:78363238-78379067 GCF_010883055.1 Belonocnema kinseyi
ATCGAATGATGAAATTCATCGGATCGTCAGAACTGGAAATATTTCAATTTTTTCTTGCTTTGTTCAATCTTTGAAATCTATCTGGAATCTTTGTGACATGCTAAAAGTCTTTGTGACACCTTTTAAATCTATCCGAAATCTTTGCGAAATATTTGAAATTAATGTATAGAATTCTTGAAAATAAAGCCAAGAATCAAGCGACCACATTTAGACTACCACCATAAAATTCTCTAATTTTAATTTAAAAAACAAATCTCTTAGAAAAAATCTTTGGACAAAAATAAAAAAGAGAAAAGAAAAATTAAAAGGCAACTAACCAAATCATTGTTAAACAATTCAAATAGCTTTAAAATATTCATTAATTTTGGGGAAATTGTTGAAATCTTTAGAAAATGATTGATGTTTTTTCAATCTATATCAAATCTTTGGTAAATTATTAGGAAATCATTTAAATCTTTGAAATCTATCTAAAACCTTTTGAAATAATAGAAATCTATGTGAAATATTTTGTGAATTATTTAAAAATCTTTGAGAAATATTTGAAATATTTGTGAAAAACTTGGTAATGTTTGTGAAATTATTGAAATCTTTTTGAAATTTCCGAGAAATGATTGAAGTCAGTGTGAAGTCTTTTAAATCTATCTGAAAATTTTAAAATCTTAAAAATATTTTCTAAATATTTAGTAATATATGTGAAATGATTGAAATCTTTATGAAGCCTTTTAAATCTATCTGAAATCTTTTAAATCTTCGTAAAATAATCGAAGTCTTCGTGAAATCTTTTTAATATATCCGAAATCTTTGCGAAATATTTGTGAAATCTTTATGTAATATTAAAAAAGTTATTGCAATCTTTGTAAAATCTTTTAAGTCTATCCTTAATCTTTGCAAATCCCTTTAAATCTATTCGAAATCTTTGCGAAACCTGTGAAATTTTTGGGTAATCATTGAAACTTTTTTACAAACTTTGAAATCTTTGTGAAATCTTTGGCAATATTAATTCAATATTATATTTAATATTATAAGTCTATGCTCCTGTCCCTTCTAGAAAACAGACTCCGCCGTTTCTGAAAAAGAATATTTATGTTAAAAGTTAAAATTGTTAACCCTTTAATCGTAAAAAATCATTTTTCAAACAAAAATATGAATTTTCAATAAAAGTTTAGTGTTATAGCTAAAAAAAGTCAAATTTCTTTTAAACAATTGTGACGTTCTCAACAAAAGGACTTTTGTGATGCAGGATTTAAAATAATGAGCGGTTTGACAAGCGAACTTTATTTACTTAATGATCCACTACATGTTCTACTCAAGTTGCAGTCCCTCTCCAAGACTCTAGAGAGCAATTACAAATTGTAATTACTGACGCTAGCCTGAAACGTCGAATAGAACATGTAGTGAGTCATTAAATGATTTAAATAACTAATGAATCTCAATATTCTTCAAATAAATTTTCGAGTACTTAATTCGTAATAAACATCAATTTTCTAATAAAAAATTGAAGATGATTCCCGTAAAAATGACTAGATCAATTAAGATCTTCCAATAATATTTCCTTCAAGTTATATTATATAATTTTATACATTATATATGTATATTAATTATTTTATAATTTATTATATTTGATTACTTATAATCTTTTCAAATGAAAATTGCTTTCAAATTAGAATTCAAACTTGAATTAATGTGAAATTATCTGCCACATTTGTTTAATGCGGGTTACTTGAATATTTGTATATAATGCAGTGCGTTTTTGACTAAAACAGGGGCTAATGGGATAGAAAATCGGAATGAATATAATAAGAAAAATAATGAAATTAAATCACATTTGAATCTCCTCCTTGAGGCCCTCTTTACACTTCACCAAATCTGCTTGGCCTGCATTCATCCTGCTTCTACTCGCATGCCAGGAACCCAACAACCCGCCAGACTTCTCAATAGCCTTCCAAATATCCAAATTCTCTCCAGGTGATATTTCGTATCCACTCTCGAGACCGTGAGGATTGGACGGCGTCTTACAATCTGCACTCGCTTCTTTTCTCAATACAGTATCAACTTCAACTGAAGTAAAAAACGCAACAGACATCGGGAGGTCTTGTATACCAAGTCGCGAAGAGCAAAAAGACCTGGTCAGCAAATTTGTAATATGCATTGCAAGTGCAGCATTATACTTATACTTGGTCGATACCAAATACCGAATTTCATCATGAAAGGAGAGGCAGAATCTTGCGTTATCTCGCATTAGCCATCGCATTGAAACCAGCATCAAATGCAAAAAGTCGACTGCTCCACTTTGAACCACCCAGTTAACTTTTGTGGGTAGATATTTATCCTCATCGACGCCAGGTCCTTCTAAAGCACGACTAAGTCTCGAGTTCAAAAAAGGCGTAGCCGGATTTAGACTTCCGGCGATTTCCTCAAGCCTGTTGAACATCGCTGATTCCGATCCTCCAATCCATTGACCCTTTTCAAACATTTCTCCTGCAGTTTTTCCATATATCTTCGCTATTCTGAACATCATGCTTGCGGAATATTCTTTATCTTCCAACTCTTGACTTACATATTCCTTCTTTAGTCTATAAACCTTCTTGCCCTTGGTCATAACAAACATTTTTTTAGACTTTGAGGCTGCTTCGGCTTCAGTCATTGACGGATTAAATTGCTTCAAAAGTCTCTCTGCGAATTTCTGACCAGCGCCGTAAATTCTCGCGTAGTTGATAACTTTGGCGTGGTCTCTTGAGATGCCAATCGCCTTGGCTGTCACACTGTGCATATCCGTTCCATCAGCTTTGTTCCCGATCAAAGTCATCCATCCAAAAGGTGTGGCACCGTGAATTTTAGCATGATGAGCATCGCCAATCACGGAGGCGATCCAAAGTTCCTGACTGTCGACATCAGCACCTACGATGTTGTATCCTGGAGGTGCTTGTATCATGGCACGTAACTCTGATCCTATTCTTTCTTCGTGCGCGTTAGAGGCAGTCATCCAGGTCGGTTCAACTGCCCTTCGAGTTAACGTTCCTGAGACTACGACTTGAGGAACGATTGCACCAAATCGCATCTTCCTTTTGTCCTTCCTTAAAACATTTGGAAGTCTCTCCTCCTCGAACCAAATCACCATCTGAGAAAGTATCCTATCCCTGTTATTCCTCCAGTACGAAAGCATCTTCGCAATCTTCAGAACCAAACTCGCGCTGACATCCAGACCAGCAAGAACATTCTCTGAGAATTTGTTCAGAAAGTCTTTCGCTAGCGGGTTTCCCACTTTATGTGAAGTCCCGTCTTTGTGAGGTAGTTTAAAGAACCAACAACAGTTGTCGATGTCCACGTTGCACCATATCCCACTGCCTTTGTAGAAGGTTTCGTTGACTGGGCTCTCTTTTCTCTTATAACGCCAGAACTCAGTTTTGTGAAGATCGTTCTGAACGTCCACCCTTAATGTCGCCATCGCGTAATCCACTCGGGCTTCTGAAGTTAATTGACGAGGCAGAGGACACTGATCTAGCAATTGTTTCAAGGGTATATTAGTTTGTATACTAAGGTCATTGCTATGAGGTACCAGAAATCCCCAACCGTGGTCTCTGATATAATGCAGAGGATAATTTTCCCAAGTGAGGTTTAAAATCTTTGGCGCGACTTGCATAGAAGTACTAATACTCTGGGCACCCGGTACCCAATTCTCACTGTTTTTCTTTAGACAAAGCTTTCGATACCAGTTCGGATATCCAGGCATGTGAGTCTTTCTCGCCGGAAGAAGGTATTTAGTGTCCTGAAGATAAGCAAATTTCGCTTCAAGTGGATCGCCCTCTTCTTCGTCATCCGAAAATCTTTTCTCTTGAGCTCTTTCCTTTTCTCTCTTTTCCCTTTCCTCAGCCTTCGCCTTTTCTATCTCCCTAAGTCTGGCCTTCGTCAACGATGTCTTCATTTTAATATCCTGAGTGCTCCAATCCTGATCCCACATCCACAAATCCTCTTTGTATTTCTCATTATGCATGAGTCTGCAAACTTCATCCGCTCGCCTTGATAAAATTACTTTTCCTTCGTAGTTCATATCCTCAAAAGTAGATTCTGATTCTTCTATATATCTCTGCCAGTTAGAATTCACAGGAAGATAAGCAGAGCCCAACTCCAACATACCAGCGAAAGTAACTGGATGCGGAAATCGTTCCTGAAACATCGGAAATAACTTTTCCAAAATGTCATGCGTTGCTGTGACATCGGAGGCACAATATTTCATCAAATCATTGAACTGCTCTCGAACTTCCAGAAGAGTTCCATCGACGAACAAGTTTCTGGGTTTCTTATCGATTTTCTGTCCACAGTAAAGTTCATGAACGTCGCCCAGATTATTTAGAGATGAGCGACTGCGTAAGCTGTCCTCGAGGTCTTCTTTATCCGCTTTCAACAATGCTCTCTGGAAACTGTTGATTCCGCTAACGCACACGTGCATAGACATCGTGTCGACAAATCGAGTCCCTGTTGAATTCAGCCAATATTGTTCTTTAATTCTGGCTCTGTCGTATGATACATTATGACCTATAACTATCTTCGGCCTTTTTTGGAAGCTGTTCAGTTTTTTTCCATGATCTGAAAAGATGCTTTCAAGGGGAATAAGAAAATCCATGGACAGTAAACGATCTTTGACGACGGCACCTGAACCTTCCGCGAGGGACTTCGAAACCCATCCATACCAAGCCTCTTTACTAACTGCTGTAGCTAATGTGGGAAGCGATCCTTCATTCATACAGACCTCCACGTCAAATATTAGTCCGTCTTCTAAAGGATAATCTACCTTTTCTGATCCTGCATCTGTGTATCTACATATAAAAGAATAATATTCTATGAAATATTTCAATGCAGAGTTTTCAAATTGAAATATTTCAAAAATTGACCGTTTTCTCGACAGCAATATTTGTATGAACTCTGAAAATGCTTTTTTGAGGTACCATATTTTACAACCTGCTGACTTAATAAGAATTAAAATATTCTCGTACGTCCCATTAACTAGTACTTTTCAATTTACACAAAAAATATTTTATAGTTATGTGTACAAACATCTAGATTCCAGAAGACAATTGTTGAAAATGTATAAATATTTTTTTAATGCGAAATCAGTCCAATCTAAGAAGACCAAGGAGCCTCGTTTGAGGGGAGCAGATTAGCCTCTTGCAGGTACACGAATGGACCTGAAAGTGATACCAGCAGGAACCTCGTGGAGGAACTGCTCCTATAGTCTCTCTCTACCTAAAATAAAACAAGGAGACACTTCACCTTGCTTGCGAAGAGCACTTTTATGCTGTTCTACCAGGTCACTGGCCTTTCTTCACTGATTGGTTTTTCGAATTGGTTAATTAATTCTTCCACTGTTAAATGGACTTCTCCATTTTTGACTATCTCCTATTCCACTTCTTCCCCGTTTCACGAAAACTTTTCTTTTTTTTAAATATACGATATTTTAAAATAAAATATTTGAATTACGGAGAAAAGTCTCCAAAATTAGTAAATGTACCAGATAACAACTATTGTTATCCAATATCAAATTGGAATAGTAAAAAACGTATATAGCAATTCGAAAAGAAGCTATAAGGTGGACGCATTTTAATTGGCGCAAAGTTAAATGATTAAAAAATGGAATATTATATCATGATAATAAGTGTTAAGCCGTCTTAAATTTTATTTATAAATCTTACTATAAATATTTGCAGTGTTTATTTTTCCAATTTCAAACAAAACAATGTAGGATTGAATAACACTTTAAAGGTAAAATATTCTCTCGCTAAATCTATATAAATTAAAATTTGTTGAAATATAAAATATTTTAGGCACTCAAACTATTTTTAATGAGTCAAAATGTTCAGAAAAAACGTTACGTATTTTTGAACGGCTCCTTATAAGTATCATGATTTCATAATTAATTATAGATTTTTTTCTAAAAGAAAAGATTCTTGAATTTTAGAAGGATTTTAAACATCTTTAGAACTATTTAACAAATTTTATTTTTAGCAGACTTTTTTATATCGACGTTTTTTTTCTTTTTCGTGAAAAAATTTCCCTACTTCTCATTTTTGATCTGATTTTGTGCTGTGATCCCTGTTATTGTGAGAAACAAAAACATACAACATTTTACTAAAACCGTGTTTTGAGAAAAAAACGGTTTTAAAATTTGCTGAAAACAATTGCCGTATATGCTTGAAGTTCTGAATGTTAAAATGAACGAAAATTTTTTACTAATGGTTTATATAGTACGGGAAACAGTGCTCAAATATTTATTTATTTATATTGCAAATTATAGATTACAAAAGCTACTTATAATGCATTATTTTAAATTTTAGTTGGAACAATATTTGTAGACAAAATAGAATTGCGCGAAAATATTTCGTCAATCTGAAAATTTAGAACTTCAGGGCACATAGGTAATTAAAGGAATTTACCAATTTAAAAGGATTCTTCAACTTCAAAATTCGTTCAATCAAAGTTTGTACGCGTAGTTACTTAAAAAAAAAACGATATTCAGGATTGATGATTTCCCAGATATATAATTAAAACGAAATACCAAGTTTTGTTGAAGATTAAAAAAAGTAGAAAGAGCTAAAGTTATTAATAATGATTGGCAACCCTATCCTCTATCTTTTATATCCTGTCAGTAGAAATTTAATTGAGGATTTAGGATTAAAACTTGGAATTTCAAAATAATAAAATGAGTATCTTCTTTACATGAAAATAAATATGTATTAAAGCTATGAAAGACAGACTCCTTTGAAATGTTTAGAAATTAAATTCATAATAAATCAAACTTTAAACTTTTCTTTAACGCCCAAACTTCAAATGTAACTGAAAAAGTCCCAGGAATTAAAAAAAAATTATTTTTAAATTAAAAACCCAAGAATTTAAAGATAAAGTTTGGATAATATACTCGGAAATGTCTCCATTCAAAGTAAAAAATTGTATGCAGTTCTAAAGACTTACAAATAAAAAAATTAATGGCCTTTGAAATTAAAATTTTTCGACTAAAAAAACGTCTAAATTGACCAACTGTGGAAATAAATTGTGAAATGACTTCCAAAATCGAACTGTACCTCGAACATAGAAAATTCAACAATAATTTATTTTACAGGTAGATTCTGAAACAGTTTAAACTTAAACAATTTGGCAATTTTAATGCTGGAAATTGAAACTTTATTCAAATATTCTTCAGAATTTTTTATTTATTTATTTAAATAGTTTTAAAGTATACAATATTCCATTTTTAACCTATTAAAATTAATTTTGTTTAATTAAAGAAAATAAAATTTTCCTAATACTTAGCAATGTTAGACTTTTTATTTAAAATGAGCAATTCTAAATCAAATATTAAAAAATAACCAATTTGAAAGTAAATTATTTGAATTATAAAACCTTAACAGTTTTGCAACTTTGTAATGATTTTTTTGTAACAAAGAAATGTTTTAAGATTCCAGAGAAAATTGAAAGCGATTTTTTTATTTTGAATAATTAATTTTAACAGAATACTTAATAAGATTTCAAAACACAAAAAACTTTGATAAATAAATAAGAATTAAACTATTATTAATTTAGGCCAAGTTCGAGTCAGTTTAAGAGATATTTAGAAGTTTCAAAAAAATTTTAATAATTACAAACTTGAAAAGATTTTAAAAGAATAACAAATTTTAGTAAGACCCTTAGGAAAATAGATATCGTTTTTTTTTTTTTATTTAAAAAAATTAATTTTAAGAAAATATTGACAAAGGTTTTCTTGGGACATTTTAAAGCAATTTTTTCAAATAATTTCAAGAGAGTATTCAAGAAGATTTCGAAACAAATTTTGATGCAGAAATAAAAATTCAACAGTTATTAATTTGCAAGGACTTAAAATAATTTCATTTCCACTTTGAAAATTGTTCAGTTTAAAATATTGCAATAAATAAATTATTAATGATTTTACCGTAAAATTGCTTGAACTGATATAATTTTAAAAACTTCACAAATATGTTGATTCATGATTCCATTTCAAGCATTTCATATAAATTGAAAATTGTTAAAAGCTTCCAGTTTATACGTGTAAATTATCGAACATTTGAATAAAAAAATATGAATCTTTAAATTTCAAACACCCTGAAAAATGTTTGTCACTGGGACATAACCGCGTTTTTACTGGATTAATATGCCACACTGAATTATATTCCAAGGAATCTGTGATTTAAAGCAGAATAGTATTGTGATTTAGGTTTTTAATATAATTTTGACATTCTCTTTTTGAAAACGTAATAATTTTAATATGCAACAATTTAAAAGTCAGTTGCAATCATTGCAAGATACCCTTACTCAAAACAAAATCATGAAAGTGAAAAAAAGTAATTTCGAAAGAAATAAAATATTTCTGTAGAGAAAACTGATGTAATATTGAAAAAATCTTATTTTCTCTTAGAAACATTGCATCCTCCAATATACCTTGTCCATCCTTCTTGTAGAATCCAATTCTCTGGAGGTGGAGGAACTTTGCGAATAAGTTCATTCACAACTTTTAAGTAAGGCTTAACCTGGGCACTGGCTATATTATAAAAATGTTCTTCCACGTCTTTCCCCTCCAAAACAGGTACTTCTACATGGACGTTCGGAAAAGGTGTCTGGCTATCCACATTTAAACCAAAAGCTTTCAGTTCCTCTTTCACGGAATTTATTTCCTCTGAAGAAAGAGACCCCTGATTTCCATTCGGAAATATATGTTTATACAAGTCCAAAGGAAGCATTTGCAAATTAATTTCATTCACTCGTTGACTTTTTTCTGAATTATTATTCCCATTTGTGTTATCCGTACCAGAACACTTAGCTGAAATTGTTTCTGTGCCACTTGTTGAAGAATCCTCATTAATTTCAGCTGCAGGAGATTCCTTGGTGCCTAATTCTTTTAATTTAGATGCGCCGTCCCTACGTTTAATTATTTTATATTCACTTTGTTTATTTCGAAACTTCTTCACACTTTGATCGAGGATCTGTTTAATAGAAACTGGTTTCTCACTGAATGACTCGTTTTCATAAAATAATTGTTCTACTTTGATGTCAAATTTTTTATTCTTGCATAAATCATTATCTACGATATACTTCTTCGATCCAGAAATAACTCTAATAGATGTATTCTTCTGCGAAATCTTTTCCAAACTTTCATGGTCTTCTATGAAATGTTCTTTTGTTTTAATTGTACTTGCGCAACGTGAACCCCTATAATAACCATTTGAAAATGTTGACATTGATCGCTTAATTATTTCATATTCTGTAGCACGAAATGTTCTGTTTAGTAAATTGCGCTGTGAGACAAATTTGTAAACAGGCATGTCTGAAGAGGTTAGGCGATAACTTGAATATTTTCCACTTTTATCCTGTGCATTTTCAACAACCCGATTTTGTTTTATATTTTCACTTGACGCCGTTTCATGTTCTCGTTTAATCACTTTAAATTCTTTTTGGGATAAAAAGTTTCTATAATCGCTATAATTCTCAGTTTGTTTTGAGGTTAGGAAATAACCTTTTGAAATCGGAGCTCCTTTGCTCTTCGAATGCAATATCTTCTTGGAAAATTTTCTCAACTCTTTATGGGGAACTTCACTTATCGCATCGGAGCACTTGTGCCTTATTGAAATACCTATCAATTTAGAATTCATCGCGCTAGTCGAAAAATCACATTACTCCGAACTGAAGCTGCAATTGCACCTACACGTGACGTTACTTTACAATTGCAACAGTGCTGGCATCACGAACGCAAATGTATTATTTTTAAGTATATTTCAAAGGAACATTACCTGAAAAAGACAGCAGACGGACTTAGTGATTTCCTTTTTCTCCTTACTAACGTTTCGAGGGGTTTCAAGTGTTGAAAATTCAATAAAATCAAATTATGTCGACGCGGGTGAAACTTTGCAACTGCGCGGCGACAATGCGCAGTTATTGCTTGCTGCTCCTGCTCGAGTGGAATAATTAATTATTATTAAAAGTCAATAGTTTTAATTGTGTTAATGGACAAAGAGACAACATTTTTTCTATAATTCTAATGAAAATTGAAATTATGCCCTTTTTTATATTGTCGTGTATAATCTTTCTTCAAATTCTGAAATATAGACAATAATTTTTCTACTCATTCATCTGGAATTAACAATAGTAAACAAAATGTGAAGACTTTTCGTCCGGAAATTCTACGCGATTTACCTTTAGTTTTTTTCTCGGAAAATAAAGATTCCGTCCTCAGAGAAACTATACACAATTATGTTATAAATTGTCTTTTTTTAAGTTTTCGAGGCCCTGATTTATTGAGCCGGAGTTTTTAATCAGTGCGTCAAATTTAAAATAGACGGTCTGAATGCTAAGTATGTTCCAAAGTTTTTAGTAAAAAAATATATATTTAGTCGCTTTAAAATTCACTCAATACTGCATGACAGGATACTTATTATTTAATAATAAATATATTTATCATACATTCAAAAATATTTTAGTTTTTGTGGCTGTGAAACTAAAATTTCTTTTTTTTCTTGAAGAGCTTATTCAAAAATGTATATTTGGTTTTAATTTTATTAATTTTTGGGAGCCTACAATTCCAAAGTCCATACAATTATGTAGTTCCGAATTAAAATATTAGAAATATCAGGACAAATTCATTATTAAATCTTTCAAAATTGGAAAATTTCATACTAAAAGGCTTGCTATAGTCAGTTTTAAATTCAATAATTTTAGATTTAAATATTCTGAGTTGCTTGGGTTTTATCTTAAACATAGAAAATTGTCTCAATTAAAAATGTTTTCGAAATCATAGAATAACAAATTGAAAGACTTGATAGTTTAAAAGATTCTTAATTAAACAATTTTGAAGTAAATACATACAGAATAAATTTTGATTTAACACATAAGAATTGTTCGATTTTTAGTTGAAATTTAAAAATCGATTAATTCAAAAGTTCATTTTCATGTTCGAAATTAAAATTAAAATATTTGAATTTTAAAAATTATAATTAACAATATGAATAATTCAATTTTAAACGTTTATAACTGATTTTTTTCATTTTTTGCGGTAATTATGACGGTGGATATATTTTTTAATCCTAAAAAAATCTCTAATCAATTTTAATGTAGAATTATAATTTTTATGAAATAAAAATATACATTTTTAAAATTTTAGAAGTTTGAATTTGAAAGATTCTATTTAGTTTTTAATTACAAAATTTAATCGCCTCGAATTGAAAATTATTCAAATTCAAAAGTTTTCAATTTTTAATTATTTAGTTTCGAACAATTTTAATTAAAAAAAATAAAATTTAAATTCATTTTAATTTTAAATAATCTGAATTTTCATGTCGAACGCTAAATTTTCAATTTTTCTCTTTCACAAATTGTAATTTAAATTTCAAATTAAAATGATTGCATTTTAAAAATTATAATTAAAAATTTGCAATTTTTTTATTTTTATAAAACTTAAATTTCCCTCAAATAATTGCAATTTTAAAAGACTTGCGTACAAAAAAGTGTTAATATTACAATTCTTGGTGACTAAACATTTGTTCAGTTTTAAATAAAATTCGGATTAATTTCATTTTTAATTTTCCGTAATAGATTTCTTGTTATTTTCTTAAATTCACATTTAAAATCATTTTTTATATAGAACGTTTTTTTTTTTTTTAATAATTCAACTTTAAAGGCTTATGATTAATTTTTTAAATTTTTAATGGTGAAAATGACGGTGGACATATTTGCTGATCTTGGAAAATTTTGACTGATCAATTTTAATGTTGAATTATGTTTTAATGTAATAATAATATTAAAATTTCAGAAAATTTGAAAGATTCGATTTCGCGCTTTTAATTATAAATTATATCATTTCAATTTCTTTGAATTTTAAATAAAAATAATACTGTATTAATATTGAAATATTATTATTAAAATATTAATTTTTCTACGTCTTGAGATTCTTCCATTTAAAACAAAAGTTTCAAGTTTTAATGCTTTGAAATAGACAAAGATACGACTTTATATTTATTTATTCATTTTACATGTATGTCTTTTCAGACTTTTACATTTGTTTCTCCTTTCCCCACTTAATACTAAAATACAATATGTGTGAGAGATACGACATTATAATAAAGTTGTCCAATATTCAAAATTTTAGCCCGAAAATTTCCAATTTTGAGTTTCTCATTACAAATTTTGTAATAAAAAAAATTCCATTTAAAACGATTTTATTTAGAAATGTTGTAAGTTCAATTCCTTTTCATATCATACTTTTCCAAGTTTACCTAATCTAAAATTCTTTGATTTCGAACGTTTTCAATTCAAAATTATTAAATATATATATTTTTTATTTTCAAACATTTTCATTGAAAAATGATTAATTACTATTTATTGCTTTAAAAAAATTAATTGATATTTGGGCATTAAGCTAATAATGTGTTTTAAAAGTTTTAAATAAAACCGAAAAACGTGAACGCGCGCTTTGCGCATGTGCATTTATTGCAATTTAATAATAGCATTGAAACAAAAACCATATTTATAAACTATACATCCTATTAACAATTTCTCTCTGCGCCAAAAACACATAAGTATATGTAATAAAAAGTTACACAATTAAACAAAAATACCGTAAATTCCCGTGGGTCGCCTTAAATTTCGGAAATTCTTGAAAAGTTTCTCAGTTTGAATGTTTTTGAAGGTGTGAATGTGCGGCAGAAAGAAATAAAAATGGCGGCCCCGAGGTTTGGTGTCATAACCTCTTTCCACCTCTTCTTTCTTAGTTCCTAGTATTTCAAGTGTATATTTTAGCACTTTGAATGTGTGAAAATGATAACTGGTGCATTTGCGGTAGACTCGATTCCGCACTATTGATGGCCATGAAAGGAGCCAATGAACAAATTGTGGTCTTGTCGTAGAAATGACAGTCCTATGTTGATGATTCTCCACAATAAACCGCAGGAATAAAAACTTTGCTTTGATTTTCAAATCGATGCTGATATGATGGGAAATAATTCCAGACTTGTCAAATCGCTCTTAGAAATTTGATTTCTGTTGATGCTGCGAGCTGTCGCCGATCAGAATGAAAATGCCAGTGGAATCTTAACTTTTGGCAGGTTGACTGCACCTGAATAAGGTATGACTTGATTTTAAATCGTTAATGCGTTTTTGGGTTAGAAAAAATCGTATAGCACAATTCCGAGTTGCTATAATTTTTTTAAATTTGTCTCTGTTTTTTCTCTGTTTGTGGTTTTGCGTTTATAACCGGCGATAGTTTAAGAAAATGTTATTGTTTGTATTATTATATAAACTGACATTTTCATCATTAATAAACTTGAAATATATTTCTTTTTTTACTCTTTATGATAAATTTCTGCAACAATCACTATCGCTGGTGACAAAACATGCACTTCTTGGTTATGTTTTGTTTTTATTGCATAATAATTTCAAAATAAACAATAAATGTCAAACTTGATGAAATAACGGAAAACTCAGGCTCGAAGAAAGTTATATTTATTATAGTTTCTTTCCGTGCTCTAACTTTTCATTGGACTCTCAAGTTAATATTTATAGACTTTCACATTGTGTGATAACTTTTCATTATTACAGTAGATCATTCTAATGTGAAATCGCACGTTTTTTATAGTTTTTATTTTTGAAATATCAATTATATCAAATAATAGGAATTTCATTGGATATATTACAATTTGTTTTGTTAGAAAATTACTATTTCTATATGTAAATTAGGATATCTGGATGTGTCAAATATTAAAATCTGGAAGTCTTCGTTCGATTTTAATAAAACTTGGTGAAATTATAGTGCTATATGAGAGACATTTTGGGCCCAGAAAATTTTGAAAAAATTCCAAAAGTTTTTGGTGTGGAATATTTTGAATTATCAGCATTCTTAAAACGGATAATTTAATTTTAAGAAAATTTGTATGTATTAGGGATGAAAAAATACATTTTTTAACAATCAAATTTTAAATAAAAAATGTCGAAATTTTACACTAAAAAAAGTCCAAAGGAATTTTTTATTCAATTTTTCATGGAATATTCGCCTTTTAATTTTTGTTATATTTTCGTGTAAGGATCACTTTTGGAACCACCTTTAACAAAAGTTTATGACACTTTTAGGGCTCTCTTAGGGGTGTGTAAAATGATAAAAATTGCTGAATTGTAATCATAATTTTTATAAACAAGTTGAATTAATAAAAGCTGCACATTATAGATGGCTAATTTGTAAAGGATATTTCGGCATTAAAATTATTTACTTTTATCGACAAAGTGACGCTTAAGCATAAAAATATGCCTCTCAGTATTATTTGTTAATTTTGGAAGTAAATTATGTGAACAAATTCTCATTATGAACATTTGAACTTTACGAATGATAATTTTATCTTTCAATTGTCTTTAATTTTTGTATTATTATTTTTTATTTTATAAACAAATTGTATAAACAATTTTCAAGTGTGGATATTCAAAATCAACAATAAGTAATTTTTTTCTTAAGTGTCCCTAAATGAAAGTGTCAGCCAGTATTAGCAGTGACATTAATTTTAATTCTTAAATATCCTTTAGAAATTAGCATCTCTAGGGAACCAGAAGAGTCTACATCAATGTTTTTTTTTAATGGAAGGTGATTTTATCTGAAATCCTTATTTCCCAATTTGATAACAATTAAAAGGGGAGTATTTCACACAAAAATTGAATCAAAAATTTGTTTAATCTTTTTTTTTTTGGCGAAATTTTGTATTTTTCTATTTAAAGTTTTATAGTTTAAAAACGTATAATTTCATATCTAATATCTGTAAATTTAATGTCAATAATTCAAAAAAATCAATCCAAATTTAATATGGCGTATTACTGAAAATTTTGTTAAATCCTTTGGGTCTAAAATATCTTTTATAGAGCGCTATAATTTCAACAAGTTTCATTAAAATCAAGCGAACACTTGCAGATTCTGATATTCCTGACATGTTGTAGTTACTCATGCAAAATAATAAATTGGGTGAAATTACAATCACGGAATTACAATTGCTAAAATAACTCTTTTATAAAAAAAGGAATACTTTTACTTGGCATTTAAGCAGTTAGTCCCATAAATATTTTACTTGCATATTTTGGATTAATGAATGTTAATTTAATTATTTATTGACTAACATTTTATTTGAAATTATTATGAAAATTCTAAATCTAAAACATTGGCATATTTTACCAGATTTTAGAAATGTATTTACTTCACTGAAATAAAATGATGGTTTGAATTCTTCATCAAGAAAACAATTGTCGATGACTATCAGTGGCAAATAAATCAAATAAACGCATCTGTTTAATTTTTAAAGCAATTTTTTTTATTAAAAAATTCAGTCACTTTTCCAATTTTGTATAAATTATAGTATAGGCATAAAATAATACGGATTACAAGTTAATGATGAGTTATCTATGCGCATATTACAAATAAAGTATTAGAATTTATTTTCTAAAGCTAACCATTACATTCTCAATTTCAAGCTTAGAATAAATTACAGCCGATGATAATAATTAATTATTCGTACAAATGTTGTCTAAATTTCTTCTGAAGAAAATATTCAGCATTATATTGTGTTCATGTATTGACTTTTTATTAATACCACGTAGGTTGGCTCTTCAAGCCTTCTGTTTTGTAATACTTTTAAATTCAGTTAACTCCAGTTTTATTTAATTAATGATAACTGGATGGAAATCAAAATGTTAGAATTATTCAATTACAATTTTTTCAAAAGTATTTCAGATCATTATACTTCATATATTACGAAAAACCTTTTTGGACGTTTTTTGGACCCTCACTCTTCCCTTGTATTGCTGC
>NC_046663.1:78379077-78391756 GCF_010883055.1 Belonocnema kinseyi
TTACATAACTTAAAGTAACCTGACATTTTAATTATAAATAAAACATATTCTCTGTGTATAATAATTATTGCATTTTTTTAACAGTTTTCGATCAAAAATAATAATATAAAATCCTATATTAGCAAAAATAATTTTTAATCAAATTAGAATTTTTTGAAATATCAACAAAAGTATTTAATTTTTTTGGTTTAGGTTAGTGGAACAATGATTTTATATTTATTTAAAAAAATGTCTTCCACATATCTTTTTTAGTTTCTTTACAGAAATTTCACAAGTTTTAATGATGCTAATTTTGCATTTCTTACTATCTTGAAGTGTCCTAAGAACTAAGTAAAAAAATGTTCACGTTCACAAGAAAAGTGTTGTGTCTATTTTTAAAAAAATTATAAAAGTGTATACCATTATTGTTATTATTATTTGTTATCGAACATTGTACATATACAAAAAATCGCAGTAATTTTTAAAATTGTAGACAAATTCGTTGATTTTTCAAAATTCAGAAACGTTCATCCCCTCTGTAGTTGCCAAAATTGATACTGTAGTTTTATCACGGGTTATCCTGATAGGATACCTAAAATTTTACACACACTTCGAAAACAGATTAAAAAAAATTTTTTTAGTAATTACAAATACTTTTCATGTACAAATAATAATTAGATCTGCTTTTGGAGCATTCGTTTAGTTACATTAAGATTTATTTATTTTTTAGTTGCAGCATAATTAATAAAGTAAGTAATTTTAAGGTAATTTAAAATTCTTTCAAAATAAAAAATGGGAATTTAGATTATTTTCTTTCTGACAAATAACTGCTTAATAAAAATAAATGTTGTATTACCGAATGACAAGGTGATAAAAAAAAACCATTTAAAGTACGCTTTTACTGTGGAATATACGCGTGTTATCGGTAAACACTGAATTCTTGTACGATATTGTTCGGGTTTCGAATATTATTATTTCGTTTAAGTAAACACATTATTACATGTAATTAATTTTCACGTCTTCAAGTACATTTAATAATCTTTAATTATTAATCACTTCAAAAATCTACAACATTTAGAAGTGTTTGATACTTTGTAGTTAACTAATTATAATGAGAACCAAAAGAATTTAGGTTTAGTTTTGAATTCTGAAATTAATTCTGTAGTCGTACGTTTATCAATAATATCATCTTGAGATTACTTTTAATAGATATCGAATTTATTTTGATACCGAGTAACCTAAAAATAATTGGGACAATGGCATTAGTGTAGGGAAACGTAGGCTTATTAATAAAACCATATAAATAAAACAATTATTTCCCCAAACACAAGCGTATAATATTCTATGGACATGATATTGTAATCTGTCTGAGTTTCACCCAACCATGTATAAGTATTTATGTAAAAAAAAGTTTTCAGTATGTAAAGTCTTTGAATAATTTAACTTTGACACCATATGAATATTTGTTTAAAAACCGAATAATTATAAAATAAATTTCACGTTTAAAAAATAATGTTGACAATTGTTTTTTTATTTCTAGTTCATTTCGTGGATTTATTTAGTATTCATCTAAAAATGACGTAAGTCGATTTCGTAGGAAGAGGGATTTGGTAACATATTACTGTTTCATATCAGGTAACGAAGTAGTTCAACTTCCAAACAAGTAGTTGAATTTTTGAGGAAATAATATAAATTTCTAACAAAAAATGTAATAGTTTATATTTAAACACAGAACAGATTTTATTCCTTAATTAAAAACAATAAAATTAATCCAGAAAATACGAATTTTTTAACAGAATCTTTGAATCGTCAACTAAAACAAATTGGTTAAAAAAAGGGTTGCAGTTTTAGTTGAAAATATTATATTTTAATAGAAAGAGTTGAATTTTCAAATCATAGTAAAGAGTTTTTTAAAGCACAAATGCAATCTTCTTACGAAAAATTTAATTGTCAACACAACAGATGAATTATAAACCAACAAGATTAATTTTCTTCCAAAAAGAACAGCTCTCAACAAAACACATACATTGTTTATCAACTAGAGGACTTTTTAGCAAACAAGATTTATTTTTTACCCAAAAAGAATCTTTAAAAAACCACATCAATTTAGAAACTCATAGTTGATTTTTAAGCCAAAAAGTGAATTATCCACTAACAAGACAAATTAGACAAAAATTAAATATATTTTTAATCAAATCCATTTGTAAACGTAAAAGGTGAATTTTCAACAATAACGGGATTTAATTAAGTTGTCATTTCGGAATAATAATTAAAAATGGTTATAAACGAATTTTTTACAAAAACGTTCCATTTTCTACATAATTGTAAGACTTTCTACCAAATTGTTGAATTTGTAAGCCTTCGCTTTCTAAAGCCTCTGCAAATTTGCAGTCACCACAATGGAGGACTACACTCCCGTCGACGAAGATTTCCCCGGTCGTCTACTCCATCAAGCTACTCTCTGGGACAATGCCGAGCTTCTAGAGGATCTTCTTGGAGGCGAACACGCTCAGTATATAAACAGTCAGGATTCGTGGGGTCGAACAGCATTGCATGCCGCAGCTATAACAGAGAATTCACGATGTCTAGGAGTCCTCTTGTCTGCAGGTGCCAATCCAAACATAGCCTGCGGTCCTCGAGGTCAGTATCGAACGCCTCTACATATTAGCGCGGAGCATGGACACAGTTCCAATATCGAGAAGCTTCTCGAGTTCAAAGTGGACTTGGGTGTTTGCGACAAGAACGGCTTCACTCCTCTGGATATATCCGAGAGTAGCGAGCATCTCAGGTGTTCCGCTTTGTTGAAAGAAGCCGAGGAGAAATACGAACTCGAACGAGTAGCGACTCACGCCTCCTTAAGAGCAGCTTGTTTGCAAGGGGATGCGTCAGCAGCTAAAAACATAATCCAGGGTCAATCCAGCGATTTGGAAAGCATCGTCAACTTGGTACCAAATGGTGCAAACACTTTACTGTTTATTGCGTGCGAAATGGGTCACAAGGAGATTGTTCGGGTACTTTTGGAGCACGGTGCGGACTGCAGGATACATCCCGTCACCAAATACTGCCCTTTGTATATAGCTTGTTATAACGGTAAACTAGAAATAGTCGAACTTATTCTCCGTCAGTTTCCAAAACAAGTTCAATCGTTAACTGTCGAAAAGTGGCTACCAATTCACGCAGCTGTGATCAATGGCCACCACTCGGTCGTCGATCTTCTGCTCAAGTTCGAATATCCCCAGAATTTATATCAAAGGTATAAAGATCCCTCTGGAGAATTTGAATATGAAATGCCGTTTGATATCAATACGCAAGATGTCACTGGTCAGAATATTCTTTATATCTCAAGTATGTTAGGGAATTACAAAATCGTGGAAACTCTTTTAAATTACAAAGTAAAAGCACGGAAAATTAAAGAAGAGGAGGCGGGAAGTACGACACCGGTGCCGATGTCGAAGCGGCGAATATCGAGCGGCATTCAGAGACTCATGTCGAGCTTAAACTTTAGGAATAAGTCGTTCGAGAAGAAGGATGATAATATGATTTGTCCTTTAAATTTAGATTTGTACTGTAATAATAATACAGAAACAGCCCTACATGTGTCAGTAAAAGCAAGACATATGGACGTAGTTGCAGCTTTTCTCTCAGCTGGTGCGAATCCTAATTTACCAGTAAAAGTTCTCTATGATCAGTCAGATCCGGAATCTAGTTATTCTACCGTTTTAGCCATTGCTTGTCAAAATCGCGACGTCAAGATTGCTGATCTTTTACTTAAACACGGTGCAGTAGATAATGAGTGCAAGGCTCTGAAAATCGCAGCACAAAATCGCGACGAAACTTTGACCGCAAAGCTGCTTTCGATAAAAGCACACCCCGATTCTGAGTATAAAATCAATAAAAAAGCTATGACTGACAGCACTCAGTCGTCTCACTTTTCCGCTCTCTCCACTTTCGGTAATGTCACCTACTCGACGCTATTTCCCAATGTTCCCACGATGATTAATTGGCACAATCAGCAGTGTCGACTCTCTCAAATCAGGGCTCAATGGTTCATAGACGCAGTTCTGCATGTCAATAAAAAGCTCAGCGCAAAAAATAACGATCTGGTGCTCTACGCAATTACAAGGATAGATATCTCACACAATTCTATAACATCCGTACCCTCGATCGTCTTCTACCTTCAAAGTTTGAAGTACCTGAACATGGCTCGTAATAAAATAGACACACTAACGGCAGATTCAAAAAATCCTAAAGATGAACTCTGTCCAGTTTTGGAAGAGATGTTTCTGCAGGATAACCGTTTAGAGCAATTGCCAGAATTTCTCATGAACTGTCCTGCTCTAGAAATTCTGGACGTTTCTAACAATAAACTTCAATGCCTTCCAAACAATTTATGGAGAGCGCCAAAGTTAAAGGAATTGAACGCATCCTTTAATCTTCTACGCGATCTGCCCAGCGAAGTGTCTCAAAATATCGAGAAAAAATCGGAACGAGAAGATGCACTGGGTAACAGTCCCAGCTTCCGCAATTTAGCTGCACAAATTGATTTTTCTCGGGAAGACTCTTCCGACTCGATGGATTCCTTTACAAAAATCGCTAACGCCCGGGTCATAGAAATGGAACGTCCTCACGTTTGGACCAAGTCCGTGCAAATTTCAGAAAAGATTTCTGATGATACGGAGCCTGGAGCACGTTCCGTTCTTTCTTCGCTAAATTTAGCGCACAACTTGTTCAACAGTATCCCCGTAGCTCTACCATGTTTGGCAGTGAGTTTAGTAAGATTGAACATGGCTTATAATTCATTGAGATCAATGAGTCACATTACGTCGTATCCAGCGAGTTTGAAGCAACTGGATCTATCCAACAATCAGATTTCGTGCTGGCCAAGTTTGCCCCAAGTCGATGCAGATGCAGATTCAATGGAGCAAGCAACCACTGCTTGTTACTGTCCCGCCTCGAACATTCAATCGCCAATTGTTCCCAACAATAGGCATACTGCAACATCGTTGCGTGATGTTGTACTCATGTCTGTCTGTATTCACAGACGTCACTTAAGGTTAGAAAGCTTAAGAACGCTCGTTTTAGCGAACAATTTGCTAACCAGAATTCAACTAACTTCTGTTGACGATGGAGAAGTTCCTAACGTCGAGGAGGAAAACGGCGATAAAAGCACGAGAGTGGCACAGTCCGGTTCAAAGTTGTACCTCCTTTTTCCTAACGTTAGCATGTTGGATGTCAGCAGCAATCTTCTCAAAGAAATCCCACACAATATTTACGAGCTCAGCAACCTTTCTGTCTTGAATGTAAGTGGCAACGCCGATATTGTAGAACTACCACCTCAGATGGGACTCCTTTCGAGATTGTGGAATCTGAACACTCAAGGGTGCAAACTGCAAGAACCTCTGAAAACGATGATAGAGTCAAAGAAATACAAAACCATGGACGTCATTGGTTATCTAAAGTCGATTCTGGAAGATGCGAAACCCTATGCAAGAATGAAGCTCATGATTGTTGGTATTCAAGGCATCGGGAAAACGAGTTTGCTAGAACAACTAAGACAAGAGGGAGAAGTGCCCAATAAGAAGAAATCAGCTGATCACTGGGCGAAGCGAATGGGGAACAAGAATATAAACGCTAAAACCGCTCGAGGTACGACAATATCAACCGTTGGTGTTGATATTGGTGACTGGATGTACGAGAAAAAAGTCCGAGGTCAATCCTCTCACGGGGCTGTTTATTTCCGAACTTGGGATTTCGGTGGTCAGAAAGAATACTACGCAACTCATCAGTATTTCCTTTCTAAGCGTAGCCTTTATCTAGTTGTTTGGAAAATCACAGACGGCTTTAAGGGCGTCGCCGAGATTTTTCAGTGGCTCGTGAACATACAGAGCAGAGCACCAAATTCTCCGGTCATTATCGTCGGGACTCATTACGATATTTCTAATGAACAGAGTGAAGTCTTACAGCAGCATATTCGAGACAAGTTTATCAACGTCGTCGATGCTGAGAAATGTGGACTTCCCAGGGTCATGGAGACGATAGAAGTTAGCTGTAAAACAAGGCATAATATAAAAATGCTCTGCAATTTGATTTACGACGTGGTGTTCAGTCTCAGATCACCTGGAAGTAAAGAACTACTCCTAGAACAACGAGTTCCTGCGAGTTACCTTGCTCTCGAAGATGTTGTGGTGCAGCTTGCTCATGACAGAAGACTTTCTGGTGCAGATCCAGTTCTCAGAGCGGATCAGTATTACGCCGGGGTTCAAAATGAACTTACAAAACTACGTCGATCGTTCAGAGACCCTGCGGAACTTCATCAGGCTACATTGTTCTTACACGAGAATGGTATCATTCTCCATTATGATGACGCTACTCTCAAGGATCTGTACTTTCTGGATCCCCAGTGGCTCTGCGACATGCTTGCTCATGTTGTAACCATCAGAGAGATTAACCCCTTTGCTCGGTCCGGCGTCATGAAGTTGGACGATATTCAACATGTATTTAAATCTTCAACTATGTCGACTGTTGATACTCAAGGATACATTGTTAGTCTTCTAAATAAATTCGAAGTCGCGTTAACTTGGGATTATCGAACCTTGCTAATACCATCACTCTTGCCAACAGAGGAGGATATTTTAAGAAACAATCAAATCATTAAAATTCCGGTGAAAACTCGAGGCTGGCACACTAGATCGAAGAAGATAATCACATCTCCCATGTTTCCTTTTCCAAATTCTGGTAGTACAGAAAAAGCAAATCTTGAATGCTCCTACTTGACGTCCAGACCACAGTCAGATTGTTCAATCACGAGATTGCTTTTGATGTCTTATTTTCCAAGTGGATTCTGGTCTAGACTCATCACCAGAATTTTGGCAGATGAAGCCATTGTAGATGTTGTGATGTCTCTCCTAACACCTTTCAAAGATGCAGTCGATGAGAAAATCTTTGCATCAATGCTGGATACACATGCCGAGTGGATATTGTGGCAGACTGGACTAGAACTTCGCTATGCAGGTGTATCACTCCTGCGTTTAAAAGAAGTTAACTACAATTTGAAGAACTCTCCCTACGATTATAGACAGTACAAATTTAAACTAAAACAGGATGGAATTTGGTGCACGGTTGATTTGAAGAACAGTGCGATTCTTGAGATCTGGTTCCCACTCGATACTCTTGTCGTGAAACAACCAATTGCTTCTGATTCTGCCGATGAAGAGCCGATAGGATACCAAGCAATTGTGGTAGATCCTCAACCAGAGAGCATGCCACAGCTTTTGGCTCTCATTGTTGATCACATCGATATTCTTCTCGAGGATTGGTATCCCACCTTAGGAACTCGATTTGTTCACACTTCGGAGGGAAAATTGCTAGTCACTAGATTAATTCCTTGTCCACGGTGTTTGCTAAATAATGGGGAGAGCGACAATGAGGGTGGTGATCAGGAAAATGAAGAGATTCAAAGGTACTATCTGAACAGGGAAAGGCAGAGTCAGGATAGCTACAAGTCTGACGGTGATAGTGGTGTGGGACATGATGATAGTTCAACATCGAGTAGAATGCCATCATTCGAGGGAAATCCAGATGTCTCCAAGCATTTTCTTCAATCCGAGGGAACACTTGCCTACTCTTGGATGGTCGAGGAATGCATCTTATCGGCATATAGCAATAAAACCATTAGCTGTCCGAAACACTCAGATATACCCTTATCACACGTAGCTCCTGACATCATTTTCATGGATCTCGGTTCAAAAAATTTAATAAAATCTGATGAAATTAAAAGAGGAAAAATGCTAGGACGAGGTGCTTTCGGTTTCGTATTTAAAGGCACTTGTCGTCTGCCTGGCACACATATCAGGGCGGATGTGGCCATGAAGATGCTGCAACCAGTTCCCCCAGGTCCAAATTCCAAGCAGTCAGCAGTTCTGGCTTACAAAGCAGCCCAAAGTAAATGGGATCGAGATCCGCTACAATACGCTTGCAAAGCTTACTGTACGGCCAGACAGGAATTAAATATACTTTTGACTTTAAAACACGCTAATATCGTACCTCTGGTAGGCATTGTCATTAGTCCACTAGCTCTTGTTCTCGATTTGGCACCTGAAGGGGCACTTGATAACGTACTGAAAAATTACAGACGATCTGGTGCAAAACTGGATCCCTACACGTTGCAGGCTATCATTCTACAAGTAGCAAAAGCCGTGGAGTATCTTCACCAGCAGCATGTAATTTACAGGGATTTGAAATCGGAAAATGTTCTAGTCTGGCAAATTCCTTTACCGTTTCAAGACCATCCAGATCACCCTGTGCATGTTAAGGTGGCCGATTATGGTATATCGAGACAGACTCTGCCATCTGGTGCTAAAGGTTTTGGAGGAACGGAAGGCTTCATGGCGCCGGAGATAATCAAGTATAATGGCGAGGAAGAATATACAGAGAAAGTGGATTCCTTTTCATTCGGAATGTTTATTTATGAATTGATAACCCTGAGACAGCCATTCGAAGGACACGAGGCGGTTAAGGAGTGCATTCTTGAAGGCGGAAGACCGCCCTTAACTTACAGGGACTTGTTGCATCCCTGTTATGCTCTCGATTTGATGGTCATCTGCTGGGCTCAAAATCCAAAGGATCGACCAACTGCAAGTCAAATCGTTTCCATTGCGTCCGCTCCCGAATTCGTTCATCTGATCGACGTAACTCTTTTGGCAGAGAGAACTAGAGTGACTGCGATCACGATGTCCAGCAGACCATTGGAAGAAAATATAATTGGTGACGAAATATGGCTTGGTCACAATAATGGCGAAATTGATGTTCTGCTTGGCACTCAGAAAGGATGGCTGCAACATGTGAGAATAGATACTCCAGTGATACCATTGGCAATGTGTGGAGTGGATGGTTACATTTGGATTGGCGATAATGCGGGGCAGATTCATGTTTACCTTGGCACAAACTTTGCTTGTGTTGGCAGCTATTATCTCGAATCTGATCACGACAAAGACTCAAAGGTTGTGGGATTGATTCACCTGGAACAGATGAAGCAATTTGCGGTGGCGCTCTACAGTGGAAAAATATTTTTGATATCAAATTCTTTCACTCAGATGAAAAAGACTGAAATCGTTGGAGAGTCCAAGGATAATACAAAGACCTACTCTCTTGCAGTTGTGTACAAGAAGCGACGCATTGTGGAATTGTGGGTTGGTCAAAGTTTTGGGAGAATAACTGTTTATATATTAAAAGACGGAAACTTGATAGACACTGTGGAGGCGTATCACGTTCCAGAAGAGGCAGCTGGCAAAAATATGTTTGCAACTTACGTCTTAAGCGCAGAGAATTCAGTGTTGTCGTATACTTATCCAGGATGTATTGTTTATCAGTGGGATATGGATTGTAAGCAGATAGTCAATAAGCTCGACATGTCGAAACTGGTGCCTTGCTCCGAGAGTTTGAAGTCGATCTCGATAGAGGAAAATCTAACGTCTGAAAAGTGCCAGATTACAGCTTTTGAGACCTGTATGAATCAACTTTATATTGGAACTACCTGGGGATGTATTGCCGTTGCTGAGTGTAATTCACTCAGACCAATTACGGTATTCAGACCTTTTGAGGGTGAAGTCTGTCAAATTGTTTCTTTCAAATCTACGAACAAAAAAAGAATCGTTTTGGCGACTGTAGGTCAAGGATATAGAAGTTTAATTTCAAGGTACACTGATTCTCCGGTTGATAGTTTAGAGGCGGAAGATTTGAGGCATAATATGTACAGTCTCCTATGGAGATCAGAACACTGGTCTGCTGCTTAAGTCTTGCCTTTGTGATCCGATTATGAATCGAAAGTGAGAACAAAATATAGTTTTAGGAAAGATATTAAGCCTTTTCATGTTTTTCAGTCGTTTTATGTTGTTTTTTTTTGTGTGGTTCCTTACTATTTAGAAGACTTCCATTTAGTTAAAGTTCAAGTTTTATGTAACACTAGTATGGTTTCCTCGCTTTTCCGTGTGTGTATTTGAGCATCTTTTCGCTGTTCTTAAATTATTCACCAAATACAGGGCGCAAGACAATTCTAAACTTCAAGATTATCATGAATTATTTTGTTTTATAACTCTGAACCTCTGAAATCAATGTGTCCGTACAGTATAATTCTACTGTAGCATTATGAAAAATATTTTGCATTCTCACTTTATATTCATCGTCCTTGAACAATTAAAAAAAGTAAGCTCGTCCACTCGACATTTTATATATTGCCTTATCGACGATTTTCTGTTTGAATTGTCGTGTAATCGACATTGTGAAGATTACATGCTTATTTTTAAAACAGGAATAGATAACAACAAAATGTACTAGCATTATGCAATAATTTATCATATATACTGATTCAATGATGAGTCCAAAGATATAGTCAGTAGACATAATTTTTTTAACAGCCCGAAAAACGAGGTGCATTAGGTATTCATTGTTCATGAGAGCAGTGACAGTGGAAGGGGAATTTATTTTATTATAATTTATAATAATTTTTATACACCTTTTAATAGAATATAAAATCACGTTTCATTGTATTTTACAGATATATTTAGGAGCTTTTTGTATTCAATAGAATCTAGTACTTAGAGAATACGTTAGTTTAAGCTTTTTTGCTAAACACATTAAATTGATATCATTTTTAACTCATGATCTCTTTAAATATTTAGGGTAATTCACAACTTACAGCAATGTTAAAATTATAGTGTTGATTTTAATAATAAGAATAATATTAATAAATAAAAGAGACTTAGTGAGGATAAGTAACTAATTAGGTTTTAAGGCACTGTTTACAAGAGACACGTTATAACGTTATTGCTGTTCTAAAATCGAAAACGACCCTGCCGAAAACTAAGGAAATTAATTTAAAATAATGAAATAAAGATAAAAAAGTACTTTTACTCACAATAAAATACTATTTTACTTCATCAAGTTCTGTTAAAAGTTCAATTTTGTAATCGATGAGAGTATCTTCGCCTTGGTACAGAAAGTAGCCTTTGAACAAATTTCCTTTTAGCATATGAGGAAACCAAATGCGAGTATCTACTTTCATTTCGCTGAAAGGAATTTCCTCTGTGCTATACCATTTTGGTAGCATTTCTATAAAATGATTAATAACACTATATCATTCATCATCTCTTTACATCTTTTAGTATTTAATTACAATGTTAGACATAAGGCATCACTTGCGTCCTGATGAGATTAGACCGATATTGTGATATGTGTAGGGTATTCGGCTTTTAGCTAAACTTTCGACTATACCCTGGGCCAAAATGACCCATGACGTTTGTTTTTTCACAATAATATTATTTTATCATATTCAGCAATGTTTCAAGTGTATCCGACAATTTTTTTCCTGAAATCGGTTTGATAGTTTTCAAATGCACTCATTAAAAAAAACGATAGTCAATTTGACCCAGTGTGTATTACATGAAAATTGAGTGCGGCGAGTAGTCGAAAGGCTAAACATCCTTCATGCAAGTGGTGCACAAATATTTATAAAAAGATTTCTAATAATTACCTTCGGACTCCGTTATGTCTCCGTTGTAGGTATAAGTGTCAAAAACGTGAACTATTAAAAGTGTATTCTTCTCTCTTCCATCAAATTCAAGTACTCCAATTCTTCGCAAATTGCCGGATAAACCACATTCTTCTTTTAACTCTCTATCAAAATTATAATATATTTTAGAGCAATTTTGAAGGATTGGAATTTGTTAGAATTAATTATAACTAATTATATACTGTATTTATTATGTATGCTTGATTTTAAGGTATTTAAGGAATGTGCATTTAATGTTTGAAATTGAAGTCGCGTGTAAGGCTTTATTTTATAGGTATAGTTTTTGTAGTATAATTTAACCAGGTGTGTGAAAAATTGTGATATTTTTAATGAAATCATTAGTAAAGTTATATTGTTTAATAGATTATTCTTTTCATTGATTTATTTTCGAGCTTTTCTATTTATTTTAGTTATTTATTAAAGCCAGGAATAGGGTGCAGTGAAATTTTTGAAATCGATCTAATTATTATTTGAGCCGAGAAAAAAGAAGTTGTGGTTTGGTGGTCGAAAAATGTACAGCGATTTTTCTTAACATTCCAAAAGATTATCCTGTGGACCAATATATTGTCGCAAATTTTTCGTACGTATAGGTTTTCATGCTGAAACACTATCTAAAAATCGGAAATTATAAAACAAATTGCAGATTACCATTTTTTATAAATGTGCGAAAAACGCTTTTTCAAACAAATTTAATAAATCTTACCTAAATTTCTTTAAATTTGAAGATTTATTTGAAATTTTATTAGTGCAAATAACAAGAAAAAATTGCCGTTTTTTTGTATATTGGAAAAATATTATCTTTGGTTTTAAAACATTCAAATTGTTCAAAAAGGTCAAATTTACGATTTTTAAATACTTTAAAATTATAGAAGCTTTTCTAAAAGAGAATGTGCCACCATTTTTAAATCTCTACTTTTTATTGTTGTTTATTATTAAAAGAGTATATCTACGAAATATTCATTATAATTTTTCAGATGAATAGATTAGATATCCAAATTCAAGAATGTAACAGAAGATATTATAACTGATTTCTAAATTTTTTAAATTTCAGATGCCACAGCACAACATTATTTTGCTCGATTTAATAATGATTCAATTCATTTCAGCATCCTCACTCCACCGCAACCAGTAATC